>NC_060272.1:70414156-70717555 GCF_021613505.1 Equus quagga | reverse complement strand
ATCAATGCCCCCAAGCATGAGACTGTCGGATCCTTGGCCCCGTACTAAATGGCTTCAGGCAACTGCATTTTTCAGTTCTGGGGGCTTTAGGATTATACCATTTATTTTTCTTCTTTTGCTGTTGGTGTTTCTGCCCTAGAAGTTGCATCTTTCCCTTACAATTTTCTGTCTCCAGAGTATTGTGAATTTAGAAACTAGACAGTTGATCTTAACTATGTGTCAATTAAGAACAAGCAAGTGCTGAGGGAACGTCTGATGCTTTTTTTCTAATGGTGATGTTCTAATGTTTAGACTAGTATGGACTTTGTGACTCAATTTTTGCTAGCAGGGAACATGTATTTCCTGGTTCTCAGTTATATTGTCATCAAACAACTGAGTTACGGAAAGGTACCATATCATATGTTTACTTTTGAAAATTATTCTGACAAAAGGCTAGGATTTGTTATGAATTCATTATGGTAGAAGAAGGATTGCTAAAACTTGGGAGTGGATCTAGTTCAAGGACACTTACCCCATTCACTTTCACTGCATCTCCAACTGCTCAACATCTTTTTTTTTTTTTTCTTGAGGGACATTAGCCCTGAGCTAACATCTGCTGCCAATCCTCCTCTTTTTGCTGAGGAAGGCTGGCCCTGAGCTAACATCCATGCCCATCTTCCTCTACTTTATATGTGGGACGCCTACCACAGCGTGGCGTGCCAAGCGGTGCCATGTTCGCACCCGGGATCTGAACCGGCAAACCCTAGGCCACCAAAGCGGAACATGCACACTTAACCCCTGGACCACTGGGCTGGCCCCTCAACTAGTCTTTTGAAACCGGAGTGATGGACGCCCTCTCCTTGAATCACTTTCAGCACTGGCACAGGGCTCTGCTGGGCTAGGATAGTTCTACCTCCTTAAGGCTGTGCATGCAGACAGTTGTACTCACAAGGATGTCTGACTTTGAACTACAAGTGGATAGGATTTTTTATAACAGCCAGTGAAGTGGTACTTTGGCCTTTTAAACGGAAGATTTGTCTGGGAGGCATTCTGGTATCTGGATTTCAGGTATGGGTTCAAAATGCAGCTTTGCAGGAGGACTGCCCGAGATCACTCTTAGGAAAATTCTCTCACCGTAGTTATGACTTTTAGGCTCCAGAGTCTCATAATTATGTATCTGGTCTTGCAATTATATATTACATCAACCTGATTACCGCCATCATCTAGAAATGGATTAAATCCTGTGAAAAACTAAAGATAATAAAAAGTTGTCCTCTACATAGACATTTTTGATTTATATTACAGTCTCCAGTCCTCTGACATGATGCCCTTGATACACTCCCAATATATCTAGTGGAGATCTTATGCCCTCTGTAAGTTCGAGTGGGGAGGCTTCCTCCATCCACTAGGTACCTGCAGGGAGAGAGTCAGAGGTAAGGCAGAGGAGTGGCCAGGGCTTCATGTGCATCTCCTGATTTTGGATGTGCCCCTATAGAATAAACAGCATCTTTTAGTGAGCTGCTTCGAGTGCTATTTAATTAAGGACTCTTCATTGCAAATACTGCACCCTATTCCTTTAAAGACCCTGACTACTGATTCTTCTCACAGAGCTCCCTCCCTATGAATCACTTCAAGACATATAGAAATAAAATGTCATTTTAGTTATTTAAGGAGATTTTTTGAGTATTGTCTGCATGAAGCACTCTGTATTAGATCTGGGAAGCTACAGACTTGTTAGGTGATACAGTTAGAAGAGTATATGGTTCAACTTCAGGGCCAACCCTCAGCAAAACCGCATGACCAATTGATAATTACTTCACTTGACAACTATCTGTTGAGTCTTCCATAGGTAATGTAGGATGTTCAAGACAAAGCAAACTGCCAAACAGTGTGAGTTAAATGTTTAATCCTGTAATAAAACTTACCAATGAGGATGGACCTGGTGGAGGTAGGTTTCATGGAGATGAGACTAGAAGTGGTTTTGAAAGGCCAGGAGGATTAGATGAGCAGAAAAAAAATGGAAAGGAGCAGCAGGAGAGAAAGAAGGAAGGCATAAATGAGAATAGTGTGCTCCTGGGCCAGCCAGGGCATCAACTTGCCTTGTGTGCAGGGTGGAGACAACCTACTGAAGGTGGTCAGAACCAGGCCATGTGTTTGAGTCTTGATGATGATAATGGAGAGACATTGAAAACTTTAAGCAGAAAACTGTTATTATTAAAGCCATGCTGAAGAAAGATTAGTTTGGCCTATAAAATGGATGAAATAAAGCCAGCCAGAGAGCTGTTGTAATAATCTAGCCATAGGTTTCCAAGAGCCAAGACTAGGATAGCGCTAATGAGAATTGAGAGGAAATCAATAATATTCAACACATTTACTTTATTGTTATATCTTCAGAGGCCAAATTCTTAAGGTTTAGTGATAGTTGAAATACAGGAAGACCCTTCAGATGTAAGAGACCCCTCAACTGTATGACAGGTTCAGTGAATTAGAGAGGAGGGAGCATTAGGGAGGGGTAGGAAAGATGAGGGGAAATCTACAACATAAGGTGGGGACATGTTTATAGTTCAATAAAGTAAATAAAACTTTAGCATGGCTCCCTCAGAATTTGGCTCAGCATAGGAAGAAGGTAAGAGAAGCCTTGAATTCATTTATAGTTTAAAAAGAGTGTTCAGCTTTCAAGAAGAACTTTATTCCTCCTTTATTATCAATGTGATACCACCATTCTCCTTTATATCCAAACCAGTGTCCAAACTGGAAATCCACTTTTGTCTTTACTCTTTTCCTTAATCTCTGTATCCAGTCACCCAAAACTATATAATCTTCCTTTGAAAGTCTTTCCTGTCCTCAGCATTTCTGATACGTCTCTCCTAAGCCCACTTACTCTTAATATTTCTTTCGTTTGATATTGATAACTGACCATCTTATAAGTACTTAGGTGGAAGCGGGTAGTCCATGTTAGCATTGGACATGTCCAAGCACAGTAAAAAGTAGAGAGACATGAAATTTTCATTGATGAATAAATGTCTTTTCTGTAACAATCTAAAGAAAATGGTTGTCTGTTGCATTCTGAATGGAGGCCACTCGCTGGAGACCCTCATTGCTGACTTTTTTCAAGATCTAATCCAAGTAGGGAATCTGCACATTTTATAAAGGATGAGGAGGGCCATCCAAGCTTGAACCAAAGGATGATGAGAGAAAGGGTAAACCCACACCTTGGATGGCATATTCGAGGCACTGCCTGAGCCTTTTCTCTCTCAAGAGGTGCATCCCTTTCTGGAGCAAGAGCCAGCGGGGCTTCTGAAAATTGGTTCTTGGAGACTTCTGGAAGGGATGACCCCAGAGTCTTTTCTATTATTAGCATGAAGCACAGAAGCCAGAGAGCTCCTGGCCGTTAGGAAAACCTGGACAAGAAATCTTTTTTTCCATATACATTTTCTTAGGCCATTTCCCTGGAGCATAAAAAAGAGATCAAAAACATCTTAAGTATTGTAAGATTTGTCAGCTATACTGTGTACTTTCAACATAATATACCTAAAGCAGCGTGGTAACCAGAAGTGTTTCGAGACTATCAAATATGGCACAATGCGAACATAATGTAATTAAAATAATTCTATTCTGATACCATTCCTAAAGAGTAAGTCTAGGTTATGAAATTAAGTGCAGCATCCTTGATATGATTCATATCCTTATATTTATGGTTTAACACAGCCAATCTGAATATTTATCACGTTATGTTCAGCCAGTAAGAATATCCATTCTATTTTTCAGCTTCTCCAGTTGGCAACGGTTATATCAAGCCTCCGGTTCCACCTGTTTCTGGCACACAACGGGAGAAAGGGCCGCCAACCATGTTACCCATCAGTGTGGACCCAGACAGCAAACCAGGAGAATATGTCCTCAAGAGTTTATTTGTCAACTTCACCACTCAGGCTGAGCGCAAGATTCGCATCATTATGGCGGAACCCCTGGTAAGTAGGCCCCAAGAACTCTACTTCTTTCTAAATTCATCTTTCCACTGAATATAGTAGATTTTACAGCTCTAAGAAAGGATGGATCGCTTTTCCCCTAATTTCCAAAGGGTTTTTTTTTTGATACCATAGGCAATTTTTTAAAGATTATAGTTAAGTTTTCTGATTTAAGAAAAAAAAATTGAGGGTTGAGAACTTTAAAACAGTCCTCAACGAATCCAATTCAGTAGGATGCTTCACTATGACATTTAGGACTAATAAGCATAATTTAACAATAAGAAGTATTAATCATTGAAAAACTGTCTTCAGAGTCTCGCTATGTATATGTACTTTGGTCAAAATCTTTTGTCTTATTTTTAAAGTAAATTAGAAAAAAAAATCATTGTTCTTCCAGTGGCTACCTGGACTCCCAGTTTGAGAGCATGTGGTCTAAGTGACATATTGTTTGAGGAAGTTTCCTCATGAATCACTCAGAAACACCACTTCAATTTCTGAAGCTGGAAGACAGGAAATTCTTGACTCACTTCCTTCAGGTCCCTTGTTAGACAGATAATGCCCTTGGATGTCAGTATGTTTCTTTGCAGATGATTCTGCTACAAAATAAGGCGAGTATCGGTTAATTGCCTAACAAGGGCTCTGAAGACAGAGGGCTGAATCTCAAAAGGACAGTCAAGAAGGGGGAAAATCCAATTGGTAGATTCAGATTACTTGCTTTCTGACCTTCGAGTGGGCACACACAATAGGAGAAAAGGAAAGGAACTCAGAGAGACTCAGTTCTTTCTATGAAGCAGGGCCTTGTCCCCGCTGTGAGGACACTGGGGCATGAGAAGACAGTCTGGGTTTTGCTTTACAGCATCATAGCTTAAAATAATTAAATGTAATGTTCTTGAGCCCATAACACAAGTCTCTAAAACGTCTCTCAACATCATCTGTTAAAAATAACCTTTATAAGAATCACAACTTAAGGTTTGGGAATTAAAATTCAAAAATATTTGTTGAGTGTGTGGCTACCTAAAACTTACAAACTTTGCATTTTAAAGTTTTTATTGGCTCAATGGAGATTATCTTTATGAATTCTAATTTCTTAGTATGGAAATGTTTCTTGGTTTTGCAGTGTAACACAAAATGTTTAATGATTTAAACATTTAAATTAAACTTAGTATAGTACCTTTTTTCCATTCACTCATGTTTTTACGTTACTACTACTCTTATTACTAATAATAGCGAATCTTTCTGGAGTACTTACTGTGTGCCAGGCCCTGTGCTTAACTTATGATCTCCTTTAATCTTCACAGTGACCTGAGGTTGGTAGTATTTATATCCCCATTTACAGACGGGAAAATTTGGCACAGAGAGGGTAACGTCATTGCCCAAGGTCACACAATATTAGTTTGAATTCAAGCTGGGTGACTTCAGAGGCCACCTCTGAACCAATCTACACTCTATTGCCAGTCTTTGCATGGTCGTCTTCATGTAAAGATACCTTCTTTAACTTCTTAAAACAAACCAACACAGGGCTGTCCTGTAACTTGAGTCAGCCAAAAGTCATGTACACAAATTCCCATTGCCCAAAACAGCGCTGATCCATGGAAGCCTCTGAGCTCCTTGTGAGATGCTGAGACAGCCCGGACTCCCCTTTCCCGGTGGAGGGTGGGAAGCCACCTGGGCTCCAGAGGGCATGGGGGAGTTTAAGGAGGAGAGGGTGGTAAGGCATGTCAAAGACAAAACTGAAACAGTTTACTAACGAGTTTGATGTCCTTTTATTCAAGGGAAAACAATCCCTGGATTGGGGAGGTACAGAGCCTCACAAGCAATGGAGCACTGTTCCCAGGGGATTTGGGGCAAGAGCGTGTTTTATAGAGAGTTAGAAGAGGCAACTCGGAAACGGGGCATGATTGGCTAGGGGGTCAGGGATTTCCTTATAAGGCGAGCGGGTCCTGTTCAAGGGCAAGGGGAGCCAGCTAAGCTGAGTTGGACCCCTGGGACTGGTGTGTGTTAGTTTTCCTTGACAGCTGCTTCCCCTAAGTGCAGGCTCACTTTGATGTAGGTTTGTGACGTGGGCCCAGTCACTGGGGCAGCCTCCGTTTTGTAGGTCCTGATAATATGAATTAACTTTATCAGGCACAGTGAAGAATCCTTTCACTCCTTTACAGTAGAAAAGTGCAAAAATGGTAGGTCAGGGCTCTCTGACATTTTGTATCTTGGTGGATTTTTCTGAGGAACTGGGAAGTTGCACAAAAGTTGAAGGAGGCGCTTATTAGGCTATGTAGGTCCTGACACCTTTTGAGCCATCCCTGTTTCCAAAATAATAGTCTAAATACTGTTATTTAAGAATCTGTGAAGTAAAATAGTTTGGCTTTAACTTTTTTATCTTTACTCAGCTTGGAATTTGTTTGGTGGCATTTTCCTTCTTGGAGTAAGCATTATGTCTGAAAAACTAGCATGCGCCACAGCGTTCTTTTAATTAGAGTTAGACAATGTGCTCCTTTCTGTGAGGTGACTTAAATGTCCCTGAACAAGAAAAATTTAAAAGAAAATGTATAAGTCCTCTTCATCAGCAAATCTGCATTGTGTGCCTAGGCTGAGAGAGACTACAAGATGCTGATGGCCACATAGATGGACATTATGTTTATAGCTGAAAAAATGCCTTCAACCAATTTTTAACATTGTTGCTTTTTATAAAAAGAGACTATTCCCTTATAATTTTTGACAGAGATGTAAGCTTCCGGACTATATCTATTTCTTGTCTGCTGAAAAATGCTTGGTAATGTTTTGTCCTTGTATTTGTTTACTTCTGGAACAATAAATGTGGGTAGATTCTATGGCTTATTACTCGATTCTAAAATTGTAAATGTGCATTTGGTGTTTTGTTCTGTAGCATAACAAGAGGTGTTATTTCTGATGTATGTATAGCACACTGAAGTGAATTCCAGTCAATGTCTCCTACTATTTCTCTTGCTGAATCAGCTTCATTTAGAAAGACACTGAATCCTTTAAAAGCCTGAACTTACGTGGGTTTATATCAAATCACAAAATTGTGTTCTGTTGTCTTTAATATAATTAAAACTTATATGAGAGTGGCAAGGGGAATTTTCAAAAATTTGAAAGTATAGATTTATTATTTATGGAGCTACTAAAGAATCTGTATTTTTCAGTTTTGTTTTTAAAGGACTGAATCCTTCAGAATTCTACATTTCTACCCCAGTTAAACAGGCTGTGTGGGATCAACTATACATACAACACTAATTTAAAGTTTTATTTATGAATTTCCAATATCTAAATAGCTAACTTTAATTAAGAAAAAAAGGAACAAGAAACAAAAATGTTCTATCAAAATCAAATTCTAGACTTTTTTCTTTGTAAACATCTTTCACTTGTTCAGCAGGATTGTTCTTTGTACCCAAAAGATGCTCAGGTCATATTTATTAATATTTATGGATAAGTCAATAATTTTATTCTATTTTTGTTGCTTCAAGGGGACACTTGATAGCATCTGTTCTTGTCTTCTCTTACCACTATTTCGCCTTTCCCCAGCAAAATGTTGTAAACAAGCTAAATTGGGTCACCTGTATTTTTTATGTTTTTATTTTAAAACAGAAAAAGTACAGAAAATAATATAATGGATGCTTTTCCTTCTTACCTTTTACTGCTTCCCTATAGTTTAAATTTTCCTCTCTTAAAGTGTATTTTTGTGTAGTTTTTTAAGTAAGAGTTAGTGGGTGATAAATCAGTCAATCTTGTTTATCTAAGATGCCCTATTTCTTTCCCAATTCTTAGTGATATTTCAGCTGGGAATGGAATTCTAGGTTGACGTTTATTTTCCCTTGAGACTTCTGATGATATGTGTCACTATGTTGCCTCTGTCATTGCTGTTGAAAAGTCTTTGGTTATTTGTTGAAAAGTATTTGGTGATTTGGTGATTTGTTATTACTTTGTGGATTATTTTCTTTTTTCCCTGTTTGCTTTTATGGTTTTTCTCTCTGTCTTCAGTGTTCTGCAGTTTCAATCCATTGTGTTTGGATGTGGATTTATTTTTATTTTTCTGTTTGTGACTCTCATGCTTCTGGAATTGAGGATCTTTCATCAGTTTTGGAAAATATTTAGCCATTAATTATTTGGAAATTGCTGTTCTTACTCTTACTCTGCTCTCTCTCTCGCACTCCTGTTAGATGTTTATTGGGCCTTCCTGTGCTATATTGCATATCTTTTATACGCTTCTTTTATTATTTCTACCTCTTCGTCTCTCTCTACCGGATTCTGAGTAATTTGCTCAGGTCTATCTTCAATTCCTTAATACTCTCTTGGGCTATGTCTAATCTTTTGTTTAACCTGCCCATCAAAAATTATAATTTTGATGACTATATTTTTTATTTCCGGAAGTGCTGTTTGGTTCTCTTTTAAAATCTATTTAGGTGGGTTTTTTTAGCTGTATTTTATTCCTTTCGTAACTTTACAATTTTTATTTTATGTCTTCAATCACCTTAAACATACATTTTTTTATGTTGTTTTTTAGATTCTTCTATTATATCAATGTTTGGGGGCCTATACTTCTGCTTGTTGTGTCTGATAACTCTTGCTTATAGTGAATTGTTTGTGTAGGTACTTTGAAATTTTTCTTTGTGAGTTCTTTAATGAGGCTTGTTTTTCCGTGTCTTCCTTGCAGCCGTGATTGTGGGAGTGTTGCTCCAGCATGCTTTTGCTTGTGTGCCTTTCTGTTGTCCCAGAATTATCACTGTCTGAGGCCAAATATTATGTTAATTTCTTAGTTTGGGAGTTTTTGCACCTGAAATGTGATATAATGTAAACTGCAAATTCATATAAGACTTAAGCTTCCTTCAAATTCTTGGGGAGGATTTTATTTTGTAGATATTGTCGTTTTTACCTAAAACCCAGCAGAGATCACTGGAATATCTTTTCATCTTCCTGTGCCAGTGGGTAGATTTTTCCCTAGTCCATTGTTTCATTGTTTAGGACCAGCCTTTATGTAAGCGTCTTATTTCCAATGTCTCACTTCTCAGGGCTCACAGCTTTATTTCCTGTCCCCAAGTGGACAACAAAAAAAGCCCCTAGAATATGAACCCGTAGTTCTCTCCCTCTGCAGCCACTACATCACCTCATCTCTTCCTCTTTTTCACTTCCCTTTCCCTTTCTTGAGAACTCATTTCTGTGTTTTTAAGAAATCTTATAATCTATTCAGCATTTCCAAGTGTTTGTAGCATGTGAGATTTGGGGTCACCTTAGTCTATGATCCTTCCAAGGCCTCTGCAGAATTTTTGGTTTGCTTCTCATGCAGATAAGGCCAGGGTGGGCCTTTTCACTGTGAGACTCGTGTGCAGGCAGAAGTTCCCATGGCAGGGTGGGGTGTTCACAAAGTGGTAAGAGGAAGAGTGAGGGGATTATCACCAGTTCTTCCTCTTCTGATCCTGTCTGATGAATCTTCCCTGGATAAAGCCCTGTTCCTTTCATTCCCTTGTTCAAAACCTTCATTTCACATCCTTTCACTCCTTGATTTGGCTAAAACCTGTCTTACTTCCCCCATATACATTTATGAACCCGTGTTTCAATTCTGTGCTTGCCTGCCACCGTGCATGTATGCATACTTCCCCCTCTTCCTGGAATGCACTCACCTCTTCATCCTGCCTGTCTTTCAAGGACCAATTCAAATACCTCATCATCTGAAAAGGTTTACTTGGTTTCTTCCCTGCTGACTCCACACAATCATGCAGATGTGGGCACATACCTGTAAATCTCTACTTTATCTGAACCACCCTATCATTCGCTCAAGCAAACTATACTGTATTCATTGAATTGGAGTATTAGAATAGACTAGAATAGAAAATATCAGAGTATATTATAGGTTTTAAGGGTAAAAGTTGTTTTGTGAAACTTTCAGTCATGTATATGCGTACCACAATAGTGTAAAATGTGTATTTTTATGATGAGTTGAGGGGAGGGGCATAGATTTTTTTTTTAAGTTGAAGAAACACTGTACTAAATGTCTGTAAATGCCTTAGAGGCAATATTTGTATCTGATTCATCTTGACACACATACGCACAAATACACACCCCATGTCCCCATGTCAAGGGCACTGCTTTACATATAGGGGACAGTAAATGTTTTTTGAATGATTGAGTGGGTAGATAGGTAGATGAATGGATGAAAGAAACAATATAGTAGCTTAAAAGGAATGTCTCTGTAGGAACCTGTGTGTTTCCTAGGGTCATCTTGCCAACCTTTAAACTGATAATAAGGATTTTGTTCTGTCCTTCGTACTCAGCAGATGAATGCCCTACAATCTGCTGAGTACAAGAGACATTGATTCTCAGCCCTCTGCCTTGGGGCATCTAAGGATACCTCATTATTCATTGGTATAGTCACCTGCTCCCTGCTTCGCCCCAGCAATATGTGAGGAGGAGAGTCAGGTCGACTCTTTGCAGTTGGGCAGAGTCTCAGATACGCTCTCATTATCCATGAATCTCTCCATTTATATGGCATCTGTCACTGTAGTCGCAGGCAATTGCCTTCTCACTAAACTCTTTTCCAAAAACAAGACTTCCAGCTTTTCAAAATTCAAGAGCACCCGTAATCTTGACTTTGTGGATTTAATGGACAAGAAAAGATAAAGCTGAAGACAAAACAACTTTTCATTCAGCCTGATCTGGGTTTGAATCTTGATTCCACCTCTTTAGTGTTTTGTGGCCTTGGGCCAGCCAGTCAATCTCCTTTTTTTCTCATTTGCAAAATTGAAGTTATAGAACCCAGCTCATAGAGTGGTTGAGAGGTTTAGAGGTAATGTGTGGAGCACTTGATATAATCCTTAGTGCCTCCTAAGTGCTTAGTCATCATCATCATCATCATCATCCTCTTTGTCACCAAGGAACTAGTATCAACTTAGCAAATCTTCTGGTAGATTTCTTTGGAGGTCAGCTTGGTGCTTCTTCCCTTTGTGTTCATTCCAAAGGAATGGAGGCTTGAGGAGGGCGATTGTATGCCTGCCGTTGCCATTCACTATTACGTTGAATGATTGTCCTGAACCCTTCCTTGGCAATGAGAGGGGCACAGCCAAAGCTGGGTTAAGCACCTAGGAAATGAAACCAGGGATTTGAAGTGAGTCCACCAAAATTGTTTTCAAAGTCTTTCCAAGAGGAAACTTCACAGGTTCTTGAGGGTGGGGATCTCAGAGACATGTAAGAACATCATCATGCCGTATTACACTGGGAAGCCAATGGCCCAAAATGGGAAAGGCTGAGTTATTCAACTAAGTGAAACAAGTGCAGAAAATTTCAAGAATTTTCTTTTTTTTTTTTTCATTCATATGTTTACATTTGTTGACATCTTGGGGGGCAGAAATATCTAATTCTCTTACAGTTAGTCATCAGATCAAATTGATTATTGATTTTTCTTTTTTTCTCCTATTTTATTGAGATATAATTGATGTATAACATTGTATTCATTTTAGGTATACAATATAATGATTTGATTTACGTATATATTGCAAAATGATTACCACAATAAAGTTTAACATCCAGTACCTCACATAGTTACAAATTTTTGTCTTGTGATGAGTTCTTTTAAGATCTACTCTCTTAGCAACTTTTAAATATATGATACAGTCTTATTAACTACAGTCACCATGCCGTACATTACATCCCCAGAACTTATTTGTCTTATAAATCCAAATTTGTATCTTCAAGGATTTTCAATTGCACTTCTCAGGATGCCTCTTTTGTCCACCCTCCTTTCTATAATTTAGCCAATAGACAAGAAACTTGGTTTTTCCTCACAGCCTTGGCACTAGCCTGTGCTTCTGACAAAGTCACTTAAATGTGATCCATCATTGTTTACTCTTCTACGAAATGTTAACAGGCAGGTCCAGTTTTAGCTCCAACGTACATAACAAAGGAAATATAAGCACTAACTCTCCACATCGGTGAGTGTGTAAGTCATGTCTTAGTGATCCTACCCTGGGTTAAGCTTCCATTGTCCCTGCAAGGAGCTGCAGTAGACGCTAACTCGGGTATTGGGCCAAGGATTTCATCTGGATCTACAGTCTATCAGCCTGAAGTGTCAACAGGAAGAATAACTCTGGCTTGCTTAGGAATTACTTGGACAGCAGTTAATTTATTTCCTTTTGACTGTGATTGAAACCTGGAAAAAGGAAAAAGTCAACATAACTTCAAAAGAAGAAAACACTTAACTTTCATCTTGTCCTTTAGTAGAGACTATGAGCAAGAAAGCAGTGCTTGCCTTCCTCTAACGTTCTGGTATTTAAAAACATTTTTATGATGAAAAATGATGTGAAAATGGGAGGGTTTTATTATTTGGATTGCTTGATCTTTGATAGCTCCTGCTTACAGAATAATTAATGGACAAGATACAGGCAGGATCTTTCTGATATTACCCCTGCATTGAGCTTGGAGCACAGATTCACACCTGTGTTCACACTTACTCATAAAGATGCTAACTATGTTATGCTGGAATGGAGTCTTAACAATAACATAACATGATCTAGCTGGTTTGCTGACATAAAAGAAACAATTAAGGGAATTTCTGTTTTAATATAAGGCTAAAAGTAAATGAGAAGTAACACAAAATATTTTCTTGGTCTGCAAGTCTTTGAAGAATCCAGGATACCAATCTCTATTGCACCACACACCGTGACTTGTAATGAACTGTGTCATGCCTTAAGACCAAGCCTGTACAAACATCAGTCATGGCCAGCTGGCACAAACATTGAAAGGCTAAGCAATTAGCTAATGACAACATTACTGCACGCTAATGTTGTAGGTTCAGGCAGTAACGTCTGTTGACAAACCTTTGTTCCTGGGCCCTGTGTCTCAGGCTTCCAGGTCCTCCTGGGTGCTGATGTCACAGGGCTGGCATCAGGACAACTCTCCGGTTAAGCGTGAAGTTGAGCAGGACACTGTGCTATAATAATGACACTGGTGGCCTGCCACCACCAAACTATATACCATGAGTTGTTCTAGTAGTTTTAATGAATTTAATTGAGGCTCAAATTAAGCAAAGCCTTTGGCAAGTGAAATACATACTCACGCCTGCTTCCTCTGATGAGAGCTAACCGACTAAGGTTAGGATACAGTCTATTTGTAGTTGTAAAGAAGCTTTCTCTCTTTTTTTACCTCTGGCCCCTGTAGAGATGTGAATATTCAGCCATAGTCTTCTGTTTCATCTCTTCAGATACCTGAGGTGTCTGCAGACTTGTAGATATCAGAAAATATCAGATCTTTTGTCAGGAGTCTTTAATATTTCAGGAATTTGTGAATTAGGAAATTGTGCTGCACTAGTTGAAGGACAGAATTACTCCCCCTCATTAAGTTTGGATCTTTATATGGCAGATCGTCATAAAACCTATTTTAATTAGTCTTGCTCATAGCCTGATAGCCATTCACTAATCTCAACACGTGCTATTTTATCATGCCCAAATCTGCAAGGTGATGGTTTTTCTGCACTGTTGTATATTCCAGTCTTCCTATACTAACCAAATGTTACATATCTCTTGACTAAGGATGTGTAAACAGAGGCCGGCCCAGTGGCATAGTGAAGTTTGGCACACTCTGCTTCGGCAGCCCAGGTTTGCAGGTTTGGATCCTGGGCATAGACCTACACCACTTGTCAGTCATTCTATGGTGGCAACCCACATATAAAGTGGAGAAGGATTGGCACAGATGTTAGCTCAGGGCTAATCTTCCTCAGCAAAAAAAAAAACAAAAAACAAAAAAAACCCAGGATGTGTAAATAGTAGAAACAGCAGTTTTCATGTCTCTCTGCACTGTGGATTCAAGTCAGCTTCCCAGAAGGACAACCAGCTAGTCTTTTTGGCTGAACTCCTCTTTAAGTAGAGGATTCTATTGCTTCAACAAACCTAATAAAGGAAATATAAAGAGAATAAAAATAATTTCTAGATCTAGTTCCCTGTTGAGTATAGTGATAGAATCAAAGTAATGCAGTCCTGGGAGGAGACTTAAGAAACAGTTGTGCTCAGATGGAGAATATTTATTACACTTGACAAAATACTGGCTTATTTTCCAAATTATAAATAAATAAATAACTGTTAAAATAGCTATTTCTTAGCAAAGCAGCTCAGCCTGGCATCCCTTATTAAATCTACAAGGACATTCACCAGAAATCTGAAAACTCACCCTAACCCAGAAACAAAATGTTGTTAGTAGCTAAAACCGGACACAATTATTGGAAGATTTCATTTAGCTGCTCAGTGAAGTAAACTTGCAGATGAGCTCACGAACTTTTTTTTTGGTACACTGTTCAACTTAAAGTTTGTTTTCCATATTATGAATATGCTTGGAATCATATAAATGAAAAGCGTTTCTTTTATGACTATTAAATGGGATTTTTTTCAGCTGTGAAATGGAATTTACTGTACCATGATAGAAAAAGTTCAATTGAACTCTATAGCAAATAAACGAAATGAAAAGTATCATGAAGTAATAAAAAAAAATCAAAGGACTTTTTACTTCAACTTGATAGTATCCAATTCAATTCATCTATGGTTAAGACCATGATTTTCATGTCCAGTGACTTTATGAGAAGATTATCAGGGTTCCTTCTTTTTGAGAATACAAACCCAGTAGAAGGTTATTCCTCAAGTTATTTTCAATCTAGTTTTTTTCTGATTATATGCCTCTTTTTACTATTTATAGAGACATCATTTTTAACACAATTAAAAGATTCTTTGAAAATATGTCATTTTAAAGTGACAGAAAATGCCAATAAAAATAAGTTCAGTCACATAACATAGTAATAAGCACTGAAGCCCATTCTTGTCCTCACTATGATATAATATTGCTGTTTCCACACAGCATCGTGCACTTTGACATTCCTGAAAGTCATTAATACATTTTTAGACAGCAGCAGTCTTTACTGTAGTGTTGTAGTAATTTTAACCAGCATGAGTCTTGATTGCCACAAGTCATGCTAACAATAATGGCACGTTTTATTAAGTATTTTTGATTGTTGCTTCCGTATATATCTAGTACTCTCTGACTTAAATGATTTCTTAAAATACACTATTCCATTTGATGGTGTTTCCTGATGCCTTCGTGGATTTCTACTCGATTCATAGGTTGTAATCACATAAGTTTGGGGGAGGTGGGGCTGGAATGTTCTAGTAGGATTTTCCAAGGTGATTCAGTAGCTATTCCCAAGAAAAGATAACAAAAATAAAGTCAGCGGGGCTGGCCCCGTGGCCGAGTGGTTAAGTTCGCGCGCTCCACTGCAGGTGGCCCAGTGTTTCGTTGGTTCGAATCCTGGGCGCGGACATGGCACTGCTCATCAGACCACGCTGAGGCAGCGTCCCACATGCCACAGCTAGAAGAACCCACAACGAAGAATACACAACTATGTACCAGGGGGCTTTGGGGAGAAAAAGGAAAAAATAAAATCTTTAAAAAAAATAAAATAAAATAAAATAAAGTCAGCTACTATAATCTTTAAATATTTTTGATTGACATAAAATGTATGTATTGCTTTCTTTATTGAGATATATTCACATATATTCACATACCATAAAGTTCACCCTTTAAAGTGTGTTTTCACAAAGTTGTGCAATCTTCACCACTATCTAATTCCAGAACATTGCCTGAAATGGTACTGTAAAAGATAGAGTAGGTAATTAGATTTTATTTACTTATATATCTATTCTTTACCCCGTGGCATTTTCCTTTTATTTTGCCAGAAAACCAAAACTTTTTTTCTTAAAGTAACTGGATCATTTAAGTTTTAACTAAGAAGTTTTGTTTGGCTGCATAAATTTGGTTATGTCATAAATACTATATAATGGTAATCATGAAGAAGATGCTGCTTTGAAATTGCCTCTTTCATCTCATGTAGAAAACAAAAATTCAAGATACATATGGACTGTAGAGCTTGAACAGAAATGAAAATGCTTACCCATGTGCATTAGCCAAATTCTGATTCAGGAATGGCAGCATCTCCCTTCACTCAGGGTTCTAGCTGCTGCTTCAGGTGACATTAATGTGAGAACAGAGTCCACCCAAGAAGACACAGCTCTGCAGCCCTGAGGGAGGTGGTCTTTACTCTCCAGTGTAAGCTTCCTACCTGTCAGTAGCACCCTGAGAGGGACTAGGCTAGGAAGGCTTGTAGAAAATGTGTATCATTCATTCCTTCCCATCTAAATAATACCCCGTACATGCTGAATTGGTCAGTCAAGACGTTCTAGTTCCAGAGATTCCCGGCCAGTACATTGGGATCAATGTCTTACCTCATAAATATCAGCTCAGTGGCTTCATGCATACCCACTTGCCCAAGGTTTTCTAGGATTCCCAGTGGGCTGCATAACGTATTATGAGCTCCTCTAAGGTAAAAACTGCCATGTTATACTCAGGATGGCCTAGCTATGGCAACAGAGGATGGGGACTAGGCAGTGATTCCCCGTTCCTAAAGCTAGATCATTACTATCAGACTTGCCTCCACTCCTCCCTTGTGGACTCCAAGAAAATAAATGCCTTTCAGACAGATTAGGGATTCTTTTCATTCATTCAATGAAAAGTTTTATTTTAAATCAATATTATTCAAGTGTAATTTACATACAGTTAACAGGGATTTTAAATCTACAGTTTGATGCATTTTGACAAATGTATACACCTGTGTCAGCACCACCATGATCCGGATACAGACATTTCCAACATCCCCAGGAGTTCCCTTGTGCCCCCGTGCAGACGGCCCACACCACCACCCCTGGCCTCAGGCAACTGTTGATCTGTGTATAGATTAATTTCTGTTTTCTACAATTTCACATAAATGGAAGCCAAACAGTATGTACTCTTTTGTGTCCAGTTTCTTTCATTCAGCATAGTGTATTTGAGGTATATCCATTTTTTATTGTTTATCAGTAATTCATTCATCTTTATGGCTGAGCAGAATTGCATGTAATGTATATACCACAATGTGTCTCATTTAGTCATATTTTGATGGGCATTTGGGTCAACAAATACTTTTTGAGTATAGTTTTCACCAGCACAAGTGTTGATTTCTAAACATCATGCTATTGATTGTAATAATGTATGTTTTATAAGGAATTTCTGATAGTAGCTTACTGATAGATACATAGACAGACAGACAGACAGACCGACAGATAGATAGCACTTTCCAACTTCCAAGAGCAAGTGATTGTACTTGAGGTTATACACTACACAAAGAAGGAGAGGACAGACTTTTGTAAGAATAACTACTATTTTTGCTTATTTATCATGTGTCAGGCACCCTGATCTTCTCATTAATCCTAGAAAGTGGGTAATAACAATAATAACAGTTCATGTTTATACGGTGCCTACTGAGTGCCGGGCACTGTTCTTAATACTTGAATAATATTAACTCACCTAATCTTCACATCAACATCATGAGGTAGCTGCTATTACTACCCCACTTCACATGCAAGCAAGCTGAGACATAGAGGTTAAACGACTTGTCAAAAGTCACACAGTAAGTGGTGGAACTGATGTTCAACACAGACCATCTAAGTCTGGGATCATTGCTCTAAACTGCTGCCCTCGTGGCCTCCTTAATTTTTAGTCAGAGAAGCTGAACATGAGATGTAATAAAACTTACCAAAGGTGTAGTTAGGGTTAATGCCCTGACTCAAATCCTGGTATTATTGACTTCAAAGTCCAAGCTCTAATCTACTTGGGAAATGATGTGTACATGAAGAAGTAGGATGACGTCGGTTAGGTAAGAACTAGGGAACACCACTAGAGCTATTGGAGAGTCAGACTGGGCTGCCACTTCTTATCCGAGTGATCAGGGAAAGTGTGGTGGAATAAATGAAGCTTGAAGGAAAAGTGGGATTTTTTGATCAGAGGTGGTTTGGTTGGGTCTGAGAAGGGTGAGTATGTGTGTGTAATGTGTTAGTGGTGCCAAAAGATAAGTGAGAACATGATTGATTTCGAGTCCCCAAGGACAGCCCTGGGGACTATAAACATTGAAGGAAAAAGATTAGCCTATGAAGGACACAGGGAAGGGATGTGTAAAGAAGGAGGAGGAGAGAAAGTGGGGGATGGAATGATTCCAGTGGAAAGAAGAGAGTAATCAATAGTGTCTCGTTGCAACTGAAAGGTCCAAAAAGAAAAGTATTGAAAAATGGCCACCACATTTGTCATTTGCAAAGTCACTGGGGCCTCGAGGGGGAGACTATTTTTAGTGGTGACGGAGAAGTCAGATTGCAGGTGGTTGAAGGAAGAATAGGGGAGGAAGGGAAGACAGGATGTGTAGACCATTCACTCCATGGAGAGCTAAAGATGAGCAGGAGGGGCAGAAAGAAAACAATAGCCAGAGGTGGATATGTGGTCAAGTTGGGCACTAAGATGAGAAGGGCTAAGCATGCTGATAGCTGAGAAAAGGAGCCAAAAGAGGGGAAGGTTGACGTTTGAGGGAGTGAGGAGCTGGCTGAAGGAGCGGGGTCCCAGAGGAGGCAGGGAAAGATCCATCCACGTGTACTGGATGTCTACTGGACATAGCATGCACAGTTAGTGGGGACAGTTATCAGGACAAAAAAATTGAAAATACCAGCAAAATAGAATGTAACCCAGAAACAGATTAGTGAAGGTCGTATCTTACATTTCTTCATAGCTGCTGTAGTTTAAAAAAAAAAAAAAAAAAAAAAAAAAAGGAAGCCTGTGGGAGCTGCTCTTTTGTTCAATTAAAATGAAGATTAACTTTGTAGCTGAATTTAATTGAAGTTTCCCCTCCACTGTTCAAATAATGGATTTGTACTTGCCTCTGTTAGATTTGGCAGAGAAATAGGCTTCACTGAAATGTGCAAAGCCAGCTGCAAATAGGATAGATTCTCTCAAGAGTTTTTAGTTTTAAAAAAAGTGCCAAAATATTCTTCCAGGTTTGAATCTACCTTCACATTTTGTATCGTAGGGCACCACACAGTATCTTACTTGCTGATTTGAAATACTCTCTCTGTCATTCTCTTGATCTTTGGATTTTTTCCCCAATATTTTGGGTGACTATCAGCGTATATTCTTTAGGGAAATTCATTTTAGTAACTGAATAGAATAAGTGGGAAATACAGTTTCATCTGTTTCTATAAGCACCCTTCTTCTGCAGATCTCCAAAGGTTTTATCTAGTGCTTGTTATTTCTACTTAGGACGTCATGGGGTGATGTCCATTTGTACCTGTGGACAAACTGAGGCAGGCATCAAGGGGACTTAGTCTTCTGCCAGAAGTTCAGTGATTCCTGCAGGCAATCAGCTGACCAGACTGTGTCTTCAGGATGATTCAGATCCCTGGGTCCCTGATTGCACCTCGTGTCGGGGAGTCGTTTGGAGAGAAAAATGATCAGTATTCAGAACTGTGAGTTCTTAGGCTGACTCCTTAGATCTGTTTCCAAAGTTGGGTCAAAGCTGGCACAAATAAGATCTGAAGAGAAAAATATGTGTCGGACATGAAGATATTTAGAACCCTGTCTTGCTTTGGTTCAGAAGGAGTAGGGTGCCTGCCGCTATGTGCTGATCGTTCTAGATGATATGTTTCAGTGGCGTCTCAGCAGTCCGGCCCACAGCTCCCTGCCCTGAAGAACACTGTCACCATGGGGATGGGGCGGCTCACTACTCAGCCTCGTGTTCTAGGGAAGAAGAGACATCCCGATTGTGGTAGCTCAGTTCTGAAAATTCTTTGTTCCCCATTCAGACCAGACATGCGTATTATAAAATTTCACTGCTGATGGTATCAAAACTCTGAGTTAATTATACGTAAACATGTTCTTATAATCAAAGTTTCGAGACTTGAGAAGTTTGCTGGTTGTTTTTTTAAAACTTGGTTATTTTTATGGCATCCCACCATTAAATTAAAAGGTTTTCTCTAAATTACATATTAAGAATTAAAGTCATTGTAATAATGTTAGACTTTTTTAAAGAGAGAAGGGCAATTACTCTCTATAATGTTTTTTCCTACTTTCTGTAATAAAGCTTTCTACCCATACTTGGACACTTCCAGGAAGCTATAATTAAAGCTTTAATGAATGTTAGTGGGAGTGTGCACTGCCCCGGGAAAACAGGTGGAACTTAGTTTCAGCTCCTGAACATTATGAAACAGGTTACACATTTTAATCTTATGTAATTCCAATAATAATTATGTTAAAAGGAATTTTAATAATTGTTATGACTATGAATTAGTGAGTATTCTACGCCGTTCATTTTTCAACCTGTGAGGTAGGTTGTATTATTTATCCTTATCTTACCCACAAGTTAATTGAAGCTTAGAGAGGTTAAGTAAGATCTATATGTTGTGCATCAGGGACCCAGGATTCAAACTCAAATCTCTCAGACTCCAAAGCCCGTGCACTGAACTACTCCATCCAACTGCTTTAATAATTAAAAAACATTACAGTAGCATCTTAAGCAAGGTTGGTGACATATTTAGCAAATTGAATAATCTCATATTAACTCGTGGCATTGCTGGGTTACTTGTTTATTGAAATATCTCTGGGAGCAGTAATAATCTGGGTCTTTTTAGATTAGTGAAGTCCTACCTATGTGGGGCACATTTGAGATTCTTTTGGGCCACTAAATATTCAGAAGTAGAAAGTGATTTCTTAAATAAGCCCCTTGCATCGCACAAATAAAACACCTTTTGATACTTAAAACTCTCTCTAGACTTGTCTAAGTGCCTGTGTCCTGTCATGTATGGCCATCTTTTCTCTTAAAGAATACAGAGAGGCCTAGTGTGAAACACTATCAAGTGAACGTGTAGCTAGTATACACTGAAATTGTTTGAAAATTGAGGTAGAAGTCAGTGGCCCCCCTCTGCTCTTTTTAGGTAGGTATGGACACAAAGAGCTTTTAGAGTTTGTATTTTCTTAAGGGAGGGTGGGAGAGGTTGGACTTCCCAAGGTGTGAGAAGCACAAACAGGGACCTTTCTCTTTTCCTATGGAAATGCTTGAAACCCTGCAGGATTCTTCATGACAGGAGAAAATCCCTCCCGAAGGGGTCAGGACAGCAGTGTTCTTTGATTCAGGGGGAGCAAACTCAAAGAAAAGCCCAGAGTACAGGCTGAGAACTGCGTCTTGCTTCTCACACAGTAGGCAGGATATTTGCTACCCAGATCCTATCTGTACATGGGAAGAAATGGAGAGCGAGTCCCTTCTGCGCCTCCATTAGGAAAAGATAAAAAGTTGGATAAGTGCTATTGAAATAGGTTTTCAGAAGTGGCTTACACCATCTTGATAAGTGAGACATTGTAAACTTTTTTTAAACCATGAGAGAAGTGATGCATGGTGTTCTCCTGTGTTTACTTTTTGTTTGTTTTTTATGGAGAATTTCAAACATGTCTTAAAGTAGTAAGACAGCAGAATGCACCGTATGATCATCCTCAATAATTATCAACTCATGGCCAATTTGTTACACACTCCCTGTATCTTCCCCCAATATTATTTGAGGCAAATACTAGAAACCATATCATTTCATTGCTAATTATTTCAGCATGCATCTCTAAAAGATAAAGATTCATTTTTAAACAAAAATGCAATATTATTACTACACCTAAAAAAATAACAATAATCCATTAAGATCATCAAATATTCAATAAGTTTTCAAATTGCCAATAGTCTCATGAATGTCATCCTTTCTTTTAACAGATTATTTGAATCAGAATGCAAATAAGATCCACATTGCAATAGCCTTTTAAAAAAGTCAATAGGATCCCCCTCCATTTCTCATTTTTTTCCCTTAGAACTCATTCATTGAAGTAACGTCTTTCTTTCCTTCAGAGTTTCCTTTGATCTGGATTCACTGGTTACCTCCTTTTGGTATCTTGTAACATATTCCTCTAACTCTTTCCTAAGTCATGTATTTCCCAAAAAGTTGGAAATTGCCTCTAAAGCCTTGGTCAGATTCAAGGTTGATTTCCTTTTTTTTTTTTTTTTGGTCAGGACTGTTTCACATTGTTTGCTTCCATCAGAAGGGACCTAATATCTAGTGTGCGCTTTGTGCTGTCAGCAGCCATTGATGTGCCCATGTTTGCAGTTTGCCCGTCTCTTTTGTTCACTGTCACCCAGTGAGCTGGAGCTTCTGGACAAGTCTGAGTCACAGGCTGACATCTCCCACTAATGCTAACTTTGGACCACTAAGAATTTCCTGGGATCCATCACCCCAACGTTATGTTTCTCATGATTTTTAAAAAACAAGTGTGTCATTCAATTCAATTAATGAACTTTCAGTAAATAAGTAAAATTGTATTAAAGTATAATTGTAAAATTGTATAAAAGTATAAAGTAAAATTTTATTAAAATATAGAACAAGGACAAATTTTTTTAAAAATTTAAAAACGCACTGTTCTTATTGGATGAATGAGACCATTGTTTGGAGCCTCCTCTGTCATAGTCTATTTCTACTTTTTCTTTAGCTGCCCATTGTTTATTCTGTGTTAATTTCACTTTACTACTTATTTAATGCTCTGTGAGAACCAGGGTGTCTTGCACGTGCCCACCTTGGATTGTTACAGACCTTGGATTCCATGCAGCTCTGCAGCTCTCCTTCCTCGCGTGGGCGTGAGCCTGGCTGGTCTCCTCTGTAGATGGCTCCCACCTTCAGATGGCTCTCTTCTGAGATGGAGCAAGTTTGCCTCCGTCCTCTTGTCTCTTCCTCTCTCTCCTTCCTTCCTTCCTTTATTTTTTCTTCCTTGCCCTCTTCCTTCCTCCCTCCCTTCCTACCTTCCTTCCTCCCTTCCTTCTCTCTTTTTCTCATTACTTTTTAGCCAGCATGATACTCTCTTCCCCAGCTCTACTTTAAACCTCCTGACACTGATAAAACCTATGTTGATGCAAAGCTAGTCTTGGGGATGGTAAAATGTGAACTTGATTCTCTGTGCCCAAAGCTGTCTTTCCAAATGCATAGGGATACATTTAGTCATTTAACAAACCCTGATAATAAATTCTAACTATGTTCTAAGGGTGTGGGGAGACAGACAAGTTACAACACAGTGGAAATGCTGACAAGAATAGATGCAAACAAAGTGCCACATGACAACTAACAGATGACTCTGCCAGAGAGAACTGGGGGAAGGTCTTGATCTTGCAAGTGACGTTTAAACTAAATCTTCAAAGAATATGATTAAGACAGCATGTTTGTATGAAAACAGTTAAGAAAAACTTAGTGTAAAGGTGTGTTATTTTATTGAGGCACTGAACTCAAGTTCTTGGCTAATGAACTTGACTTTTGTGTTTAGCAACAACTTACCGTACCAAATTTGCCTGCTGGAGAAAGTGAGACTTGCACTATGTTCTTTCCTTCATATTTATGCAAATGTGTTTAAGCATAAAATATCATGTTTACCATCATTTCCACCCAATTAAGAGTGGGAAATATAACGTTTAGGCGTGAGAAGTTTCAGTGTGTAGGTAGACATGGTAACCTTCCTCCCCCCACTGCGGGAGGATCCTGTCTTTCAAGTAGTAGTGCAAGAAGTTTCCCAAGGTGTGGACTCCTGAGTCGTTGCAAGGGTCTGCAGATACACATGTGTGCTGAGCATTACCTTTTGGCTGAGTAAATTAGAGTCTCCCATATAGATGTGTCCCTTTTTTTCTAATGTATAGAAAATCAATATTATTGCTGTTATAGTGCAAAGCCATATAAAAATATCATTGATGTTATAGTATTAACTCTGTCATTATGTATGGTTTTAGACAACAGATACTAAAATAGAATTACTATGTCATATTTTAGGTGTGTGAGGGTGTGTTTTGTGGTTGGGAACGTCTTGAAAATGTTTGCCATTAAAATGGGTCCTCATAAAATAGATAGTAGTGATGGTTGAACAACATTGTAAATGTACTTAATGCCAGTGAATTGTGTAATTAAAAATGGTTAAAATGGTAAATCTTACATTATGTATATTTTGCCACAATAAAGAAGTATATTAAAAAAATTTTTTAACTTAAAACACACATACACGCAAATAAGAGGATCTCATATTTGAAGAAACTGGAAGTCATTGGCCTAGAGCTTTTATTAATTTGGCAAATGTTTAGCCATCACCAAGCAGTGTTCTGCCCCATAAATTTAAGTGCTAGGAGAAGTAGAGGGTCCTGCGTTTCTGGAGCCTATAGTTTCGTGGGGGTGGCATTCAGCTTTTCACTCATGAATGTGTAATTGCATAACATTTTTCTATACTGCGATGTGACTTTACACTATGGCAAGTGCTATGAGAGGAAAAGTCTATAGAGCTTTGCAGGCATATAAGGGGACGGGTGCAGACCTGGTATTGGGAGAGGACTCAGAGAAAGGCTTCCCCAAGGAAGTGACAGTTGGGCTGAGATTTGAACAATGAACGAGTATAGATAACACTCATAAGAGGTCATTGACTACTTTTACTTAACACTCATAAGAGGTCATTGACTACTTTTACCGTTTAGATTCTTCTCCCCAATGGCAGGAACCATGTGTTCATCAGCCTGCCACCCTTAGGTAGTGTTTACTGCATTGTGAGCCCTCGTTACTATCGAGTGATGAACAAGTAAAACATTGAGTAGCAATTGTTATACTAGGTTTGTTCCAAGGATGTCTATGGGACTGGCACCACCTGTTTTTGCGTAATTTTCACATTTGTGTTTTAATTAGTTTTACAAAGAATTTCAGATGATGTTACTGTAAAACCTTCAAATATACAGGAAGTGCTTTGCAATTTAATGGCTAAATTTGTCTTCTTGAACCATCAACTGAATCTGTTTCTTCTTTAATTGTTCTTCTTGTTTCTCACCTACATTTTTGTATCTGTTCTCCCACTAGCATGTTCTAGATACTATACTTTGAAGAGGAAGTGTTTACTAACCCTTAAGAATGCAGTATTCTCTGTATCTTAAGTGAATACACATTTTGAAGCTCTGTATTTTGAAATGGGACAGAGCAACTGATTCATATGGCTCTTGATAAAACATCAGATACCTGGCCTGAGCCCTCCATGCGCATCTCTTCAAGAACAAAGTCTCTGTGAGGTGGGGGTGGATTTGTGTCTGCCTTAGGTGTACATCATCTTTTTAGGTGGAGGAGAAGGTTGGAGAAGTGAGGCAGGCAGAAGGTCTGTATGACTGGCAAAATGTGGATGGAATCTTTCTAGGGTTTCTACATTGGCTAAAGTAAAACATTATTTTTTGATATGTAACTTTTACATGGTTTCTAATCCTGAAACAAATTTTTGATCAGTATTAACTTCCATACCAAAAAAAAAAAAAGGTACAAATAAGGATAAGTAGTTGTAAAATGCCCTGCTGGAAGATCAGTTAAGGCTTCCTAATGTAAACAAACATGTAATGATTAGGAAATATTCTTTCTATAGGCCTTTGTCACTACCCAGATTATTTTTGCTGAGATTTGGATGTGGCATAAGTCAAATAACATGCCCCAAATTCACCAGTTACACTTAATAAATGTATTATTGATAGGTTGTCCCTCAGCTCCAGTCTAATAATTAGACCTTATTTTGTTTCTAAGTCTAGGGACTTGAAATAGAGTATCACTTTCAACTTTTTATTATCTGTTAAGTCCCAAGATAGGTACGAAAATTTTTCAAATGAATTTCATAGTTTTTATTATGTGGTTTTCATTGAAAACACAGGACCGCTTATAGCATCAGATTTTTAATGTTTAGGTCAAAGAGGTATATATTAAGATGATAGCAAGAATCATGGTGGTAATGATCAAATACTGTATTTTAAAGTCAGAATAGCTAAGGAAGAGTTTCTCATTCATTTAAAAATTGGCATCTCTTCATCCAAAAAAAGGAGAAATAAATAAGAAAAATTATAACAATAATGACATTCCCTTTATAATATTTAAGAGCTTCTAATAATTATTCTTGTATTTATTCTTTTTCTTTCTAGGAAAAGCCATTGACAAAATCTCTACAACGTGGAGAAGACCCCCAGTTTGATCAAGTATGTGCTATGTTATATATGTTATAGACTGGTTTTTATTTTTATCAAAGTGTACAAAGGCAAGGTCTGGATGCTCACTATTGGTGCATTGATGAACTTCCTCAGAGAGCACACAGGGCTGTGCTTTTAGGAACTGTGTCCTGCAGCTTTTACAGTTACGGCTTGTAGTGGACATTCACTAGATGTCTATTGATACAAATTGGAAAGAACTGGAAAATGTTGGAATAATGTGAGTAGGCCCTCAATGTATTGTTTCCTAAATCTTTGTATACCAGAATTAAAGAAACTAAGAAAAGATAAAGGAACTTCCATTCAAAAGTGTATTGAGACTCTTCTGAATAAAAGATCCTCACTACATGATGATCTGTTCTCTGCACTAAAGCTTATTCATATTTTCATCCACCTTTTTTAAATGCCTTCTGTTTGCTTGTCGCAGCGCTAGACACTGGTAATACAAAATCTAGGACCAGCTTTAGCACTTAAAGAATTCACAAACCTGTGAGAGAGAAACCACCTAAACAATAATTATGTAACAGTGTAGCAACTGAGATTCTAATAGGGAAAGTGATACATGAAAAAAACAAGTTAAGTCAGAATCATTTTTTTTTAAAAGTCCGTTGAAAATAGATCAGATCTAGTAAAAGGACTCCAACTGTAAAGAGCAGGTAATAAAGAGAGGATCCTGGTTTAGTAACTTCAGGGTGGCTTTAGGTATGTTTAAGAAGATGGATAACGGGACATCGGAGGAAGCTGGGGATGTGTTTGTGGTGTTTCCTAAACTTCGCAGTTAATGACAAGGAGGACAGTGTGCTCTTCAAAACTCTCACTTGGTGCCAGTGGCAGAGACAGACTACTGCTGCATGCACCGTGGCCTGATCTAATGTGGTAGGGTTTTTTATTGTCTTATGGAGACACAGAGAGAGTACATTTTCTACAGGGCTTCAAAATTGCCTTTAATGTGGAATCAAGAGGGAAATTCTCAGGCTGTTGAGGTCCAGATTTGTTCCATCTGAAAATGTAAAGACTGACTGTAGTGACAAAATTCTCCATTTTCTATCTTATAAGCTGTTCACTGAGGGAGACCTCACAAGTTCATGATGACGGCCAGTCTCGGAAGGCTGGTGTGCCTTTGGGTTTGTGCTCTGTTGCTGGCAGAGCTGGCTTTTTTCCAGAATGCTGGTGATGTGGAGTATGGGCTTCATCTCTCTGTGTCATAGAGCTGTCTTCTCTTGTCATGTCATCCTTAGTTGTCACCTGGTGAGTGCTTGGGTGGTCAGAGACCCTGGGTGACTGTTTAGGGTCATTATTTTGGAAATGTGGCAAGTTGTGGCTCTTTCTGTTCTCATTAAGAATGTAAATATTTATCATCTGTCTTCTATAATTTCTCACTCTATTTTATATTTCTTGTCTCTATCCTATTAGATTATCACTGTCGTTTCCTCAAAAAAAAATAAGTTATTTTTCTCCAGCTATGTCTTTCTTTATTCTCTGGGGAAATAGTACTCATAAATTTCAACATTGCAGATAGTATTTATCCCAAATAATTTGGCTTAAACACCCTTTCTCATTTATTATTCAGCACTCTATTTCTGCATTTCAGCATTGTGGAAAAGAAACAGCCTCTGGAATTAGACCCGGGTTTAAATCGCAACGCTGCCACATAGTTAGCTGTAATACTTTTAACCTTGCTGCTCAAAATGTTGACATGCAGACTCTCTACCCTGCCCCAGATCTACTGAATCAGATTCTTCCCCTTAACAAGATCCCTGGGTGACCTATACACACGTTAAAGCTTGAGAAGCACTGCTCTGTAACACATCTCTGTGTATTAAAGACACTTTGGGAGTGAACCAATAGTGAAGTGGTCACTGAGAACTTTCAAATAAGACACATAAGACTATCCTCTGATGATTAAATCATAAATTTATGCAAGAACTGTGAGAGAAGGCAACCTACAAAGTCTATCTCATTTTAAAGTGAGAGCAAGACTCCCAGGCCATGAGGAAACTTGACTGTGTTGGTCCATCTGTGAGTTCAATGAAAAAAAAGTCAGCACAGTTACCTTTGAAAGTGCCCATCAGCTGTTTCAACAGCAAATTGTAAAAATTGTGGTTCCATTGGCAAGGCCATGAATGTATCAAGCTCTCTTAGTCTTTTGATATTAAATGTTCAAATTATGTAATTCTCCTTGTTCTGATTCCAAGGAGTAGGGTTTTTGTCTGGATTCACACAGAGATCTGTCTATGGGAAAAGAACACGCTGGTTTTGCCACCTTGCGTGATACAGACTCCATCACTATAATCATGGGAGCAGTAGGATTGTAGAAGTTACATTTGTTTAGTACTTACTATAGGGTAGGCACTATGCTAAGTACATCCTTTGAACAGCGTGCAACTGGTCCCTGTCTAGAGAATATTTTTATAAACTTCTGCCTTTTCATTGTCACTGGCATGAATGAGAGGCTATAGACAGCTGGGCTTATACACTTTCAGTGCCTGATCCTGGGCAGCCCTGTTTAACTCCTCCACTTAACAAGCCTATGATGCATTTTTTCTCTTGCTAGAAATAGAAGCAAAAAAAAAAAAGAAAAAAAATCATGTGATACTTTATAATTTGCCGAGCACCTTCTCACATATTATCTCACCTGACATCACTCAATTCTTCCAATAACCGCAAGAAGAAGTTCTCCTCATCATCCTTATCGTCATCATCATCATCATCATCATCATCTCTATATTACATTTAATGGAAATGAGTCTCAGAGAAGTTGCCCAGTATTACACGACTAAAGCCTAAAGGAGCCAAGACTGGAATCCATGTGTTCTGACTATAAAGCCCATGCTTTGTACTGTGTAACATGCTTATATTTCTAAAAACTAAATTGGTGAGAATTCAGAGGAGAGTTTTCCATGGATAAAGGATCTAAGATCCTGTATCAGTTATGATTAGCTTTGGCTGCAAAAGATTACATAAAATAACAGTGGTTGAACAACATAGAAGGTTCTCTCTCATGTTCAAGAAGTATAAAGAAAATCAGTCCAGTATCCTTATATTATTATTGTTTTCCTGTGTATGGCTTACATTTCCAAGGTCATCTCATGGTCCAATTTGACTTCTGGAGCTCAACCATTACATCTGTATTCAAGCAGCAGGAAGGCGAAATGGAAAAAGAATTATAGAAAAAGAAAACTCAAATAAATAAAAAAACAGAACCTCCCAACATTGCACACACTTCTTCTGCTTACGTCCAGTTGGCCAGATCTTCATCACATAGCCACATATAGCTGTAAGAAAGATTGGGAAATTTTATTTTGAGCAACCATGTGTCCATCTAAAAATGAGGTACTTTGTATCTAAGGAAGAAGAGAAGAGTGAGTATTGGATACTGCCTGTCTCTACTAGATAGTATATAGCCTATTTTTGCCACAGTGCCCAATAAAGAGTACTATTTATGGTTCTACACCTCTTTTTTTTTCCCACTGTGAAATTCTCCTAGAATTTGCCAGTTTTCCAGTTTGAGTTTAAAAATATGTAAAACTTCATATTTCCTTAAGTTTTCTTTTATATTTCTTTTATATGTAATTGACGTTTGGCTTACTATCTCTTAATTTAACCTAATTACAATCTAACCTTGTATAGAATAGAACTGGAAAAAAAAGCCTTATTGTTTCATGAATGACAAGATGTCTAAACAGGATTAATCCTTTTTTAAGCTCAGTATTACTGGGAGAAAAATCATGCTAGTGACTGCTTTACACTTTAGAGAGCTAAAAATTTGTGCCCTCATGCCCAGAATTCCACTTTCTACAAATTTTATGAATATGAACTTGACCCCTTCTTACACAGCACCTACTATGTGGTAACTATGTGCCAAGCATTAAGCCAGCTTGTGGCAATAAACATGAAGGAAGCATGAAAGCCTCCATGGAGAGGCCCCCAGTCTAGTGGGAAAGACGAAGAAGCATGTAATCAGATAAATTATAACCTCAGGCAAGCAAGTAAGCTCCCAGTGGAAGGACGAAGCATGGTGTGAGCTCCAGGAGCGCCAGCTTTGCCCTGCACTCGGGAGTCAGGGAGGGCTTCTGGGGTGTGTGTGTGTGTGTGTGTGTATGTATGTATGTGACATACGACATACACACAAGGCTCTGTAAGGGACAAAGAGCTATAAAACTCGTCCCTGCATTCCAGGAGCTTCAGATCTCGAAGAGGATGATAAGGGAGTGCACAAACAGCTCTGACACAGGCCCACGTGTGTAAGAAGTGCCGCAGGGATGCAGACAATAAACATTCTGAGGCTTCAGGGACAGAAGATGTGTACTGCAATTTTAAAATAATTCAAAGGCATTAAAAGGTGCAGAGCCCCCATAGACTCAGAATCAGATAACCCCTAAACAATGCATAGTTTTCTACTGGAACACGAAGTTTCCCTACAGTCTGAGTGTAGGGCGTGTTGAGGGAAGAGATCAAGTAGGAAGGGATCAGACTGTGGAAGACATTAATGCCAGGGTGGGGCCTATCCCACACATCCCAGTCTCAGAGTGATCAAAGTGGTGACTTGAGGTTAACCTTGAGGAAGCAGTGTTCATGAGTGGAGAGATCTTTGACGTTTGGAGGTTTTTGGGGAGTTTGGGCATTAATAAACATTTGAGGGTAAAAGGGCCCAAACTGAAACAGAGAGAATGGGACTAGAAAGAAAGAATTATTATAAGCAAAATTATAAAAGAAAAATCAATATTTGGTGAGAGAAGGAGAAACGAAAGGTAACTATAGTTTTTCACCCGTGATTTGGAGCCATTTCTGTTCAGTTTAACAAATATTGAGTGCCTGAAGCATACTAGGATCTGGGCAAGGTGCTGGGCTTACAAAAGCAATCAGAGTTCCTACCGTCAAGGAATTCTCAATTCTCAGGAGGAAGACAAATATCTAAACAAATAACACTACAATTTCAATGCTATAATAGAGGTACATTTCAAGTGCTCTGGGAACTCAGGTAAGGGAGCAGTTAATGATGCTAGGAAGGTGGACAGATGTGTCACAGGAAGCAATCAAGGAGCAGTGACGTTTTAAAGATATTTGTTATCCAAATGAACAAGATGGGCTGGGTCATGCCAGGCAGGAGGAGCCATGTGGACAAAGAAGTTGAAGGTGAGAAGAGCAGCGTGCTGGGGAGTGACCTGGAATGAAGCTGGAAAGGCGGACCGGAGCCCATTGCTCCCTTGGCCATAGGAGACATACTGAGGAGTCTGAACTATTTGCTATAGATAAGGACTTCTTCAGTCAGAGGAATGCTGTGCTTGGGGAGAAGTAATAAATCAGTTTTACACATACTGAATTTTCAGTGAGTATAGAATATCTCAGAAGAAATAACGGGGGCTCATTCATTTATATAGTCACTCAACAAACACTAAAAGATTGGAAAGAGAGTAGAGCAAATGGATGAAGAATATCATAGGGAAACATAGTTTAGGAATGTTTAGAAAATGGGATCCACAAAAGAATTCCTAGAAAAAAAGGTGACCAAAAAAGTGAGAGAAGCCTAAGAAGATGTGACTTTCCAGGATGGCCCATGATGGCAGCCTGTGCAGACCCTCACAGAAGAATGAAGGGTTAGCAGTTAGGAGCTCACTGGAAGCCAGCGTTGAGAAAGCCTTTTGCTGCAGTAGCTATTCAGTGACATGTAGAATGCATTTTCATAGTGGATAGATGAATGCTACACAGTTTAAGAGCCTTACTTTAACTGCTAAGTTATAGTGGCTGATTATGGTTGGCAACACTTAAATTGGAAAGCTGTGCCCCAGAACACAGTCATGGTACCAGGGATGAGTTCCCTATCTGTGATCTGTGGAGAGAGTCCTAAGAATGCAGGGCATGGTGAGCTCCCCATTTTAACTTCAAGTGACTTTCCTCTGTTGTCAAAGTTGACAGACATCTTTTTTAAATATAAAGGCCAAGGCATTTTATTTTGGATTCTCCAATGAAACAACATCTAACTTGTGATGCGTGTGCACCTGGGTAGACGGTGGTCAAATGCAGCTCAAATATCAAGTTAATCCATTTGAAAAAGTGAAAAACAACACTCCCAAATAATGCTCACTGGAGGGAGGATGTAGCCCTTACCTGGTGGAGGATGTACTGATGATAGTCACTGGATACATTTACACACAAAGGTGAAAATTCCGGCTGTTGAATAAAATAATAACTGAATTTTTATTATTTCATATACCTTCCAGCTATGTATGCTTTCTTGTGGATTTTCTCTGCCCTTGGCTTTTAGACCTTTGCTTATATATAATGATGAAATAAACATGCAATAAGTTAAATGATACAACCAATTGTACATTGATTGATGTTTTTCTACATGGAGTATTGCTTTGACTTTGTTCCTTAAAACAGTCTCATACAGTAAGTGGAAGTTATTTCCTCTTTGCATAGTAAAGTATGATTACTCTCCAAAGGAGCTTGTGCCAGAACAGCCAAAATTAGAATTCAGATCCTTATTTTCACAGGTGAATTGTCTCACTGTACTTTGACATTGCGTAAGAAACCATATGAGAGACAAGAGAAAGTTCATGGGGGTAACTAAGATTGGCAGCATCAGAGAATCCTGAGAAAGAAAGCATTTCAAGAAGAACTTGCTAAATAGTGTCATTTGCTCAGGAAATTTCAAGGGAAATGACTGCAAAAAGGCCATTGGTTGGCTATTGGGTTTCTCCTTTCTGATCTTTCATATGAAAGTGTCAGTATTGTGAGAAGAACAGAAATCAGGTTTGAGGGATGAAGAAGGGAGGCAGGAAGAGGAAGCATCACCAGTGCTTGCTGACTGAGAAGTTTCTGGGAGATGGACAGGTTATTAGGTCAGAGAGAGGAGAGGAGAGTCAAATGAGGGCTGTGTTTGTTTATGGAACCCTCTTATGCTGAATGCAATACAAGAGCTTAGTGCTGTCTTTCTACCAACGGTTGTGCCCATTCTTCATTTACATTTGGGCTCAACCCTTTTTGCAGAATGGTTGAGGTTCCTGAGAGTCTGGCGTGGAGATGAGTTGGATTTAAAATAATTGGTTTTATTCAACTGATTAATTCTGGTTCCGGAACAGTTACTATCTCAGTGTCCTTTCTCATTTGCTTTGGAGCGAGCTGTTGCCTGCAGCAAATTTGGGGAGCCCGGTGTTCGCGACCTTTCTCTTGTGGAGCTAATGTAGGATAGTCGGTGCTCAGCCACCTCTTCAATAGGCATTTGGAAGGCCCGCGTTTACATTTGTTGGAGCCAGAAAATCTTGGGAATGCAAACTAAGCTACAAGGGTTCTAATGAGGCCCTGATATTTTGTGCTTAGGTAGGAGGTAGGTGGGTCTTTTTTTTCCCCCACATTATACCTCAAAGCAACATTTATCAGTTCTGATAAATAAAATTCTATCATCAACTTCTATCATTCTATCATTAACTTAGCCTATAATCTAATCAAAGTCAAATTTTTTTTGTCTGTGCTTCAGTTTCATTATTTGAAAATGGAAGATGGGAAAAAAGAAACAGACATTTTTGAAGGTCTGTTATATGCCCCACAGGTCATAGTATTTCATTTAGTCTTCATGAAAACCCACTGAGGTAAATATCCTTAAGTCCCATTTGACAGCTGAAAACACAGAGCTTCAGAGAAATGGCAACAGGCCCAGGCTCATACAGCCGTTAAGGGCAGAGCTGTAAATTGTACCCCAGACCATCTAATCTTATCAATATACTGATGAAATTATGAAAACATGGTTTGTGAAGGATCAGTCATCACATACATGTTCTGAGAACAGGACTTTAAGTTGCAGCTATTTCTGGTTCAGTGTGACATATTCTTTACTGGTGTCATCTCCATAAATTCCAGATAATTTGCTCAAACATTCTAAGTAACTTCTATTGGGGTTTCCCTCCAGATGTTATGTTTATGTACTTTTGTGAAACCTTAGTTTCTTAGCAGTAAAAGTTAAAATGCCATCTATAAAACAGAAAACACATGGTAAATAAATCCATACATAGATGTATAATAGAGCTAAAATAACTTTTTACCATCTTGGATAGTAACAATTTTCCTGGAAAGGAAACAGATGAAATCTAATGTTTCAACATTGATTCTAATGCTATAACTCAGTGAAAATCTATTTAAATTGTGTAAATGAAAAATATAAGCAATTAAGGGTAAAAACAAATTAACTGGCATTGGATTCATGTTAGTGTTATTTAGTGTTTCTTACATTATTCTCCAGTGGGACAGTGTGTTCTGTAAAATGGACCAAGATGTCAAAATCAGATAATGAAGATCTTTTCCTACTTTGAAGGAAAAATATATTTAACATAAATATTTTTATAATTTTAAGTTTTTATAATGTTATTCTTAAGTCTTTGGTGTCTGTCATCACTTATGAAATATTATAATTTAGCAATAGTATGATATGTGATCAAGTAAAAAAATTGCATTTGAGTTACTTTAATAGATCAGTATTTTGTGGTATTTATGGTGAGAACTCTGACCCCCAGGTGCTTGGCCCCCTGAACTAGTTTGAGAAATTAAACCATCAATGAAGTTACTTTAAAATTGTTCATTAAATGCACCACTCATGACTAGTCAGCCTTATTACTGTAAAATATAGAATGACTCCTACTGAGTAATTATTCAAATATTTATATGTGAAGTTTCCTTCTTTGCAGTCAGCAAATATAATAAAATGCTCATGAAAAATTAATGACTTAGCTATAGCATAATAGACAGTCTCTTTTAGTCTATTTATACATAAAATGCCAAAATAAACATTAAGGAAACATTTGCAAAGTACATTGCCCTCTATCCCCCCCGAAAGAAAACAGCAGTATGAAATAGTTCGGTGATTCTGTGCACTTCGTCTCCTCTAGCTGCACAGTACCGAGCTCATCTATGATGGAAGAATATGATCATTTAAATGCAACAAGAACATCTTTGTAAATGAGCCCGCCCCCTTTCAACAGCAGCACAGAGCTAGAATTCATCTCACCATTGGCTCTGCTTCCCGTAAGTGAAGGAGTTGAGTAACCAAGAAGCCAGCTAGACCTTCCTCCCTTCCTGAGCTTTGAGGGCCAGGTCTTTGCAAATTCCACCCTTCCTTCCTGAAAGCCTGGACTCAAAAGGGCGGTAACAGAGATGGAAAAAACACACACATCCACCCAATGCTGACCTTTCATCTCTTCTGAGATGGTCTCAGTATATTTGCCATGGAAAGTATGCCCAGTCGATATAATACCAAGAATGGCTTCAGGATGACTTTTTAATAGGTAGAAAAAGTATTATAGCTGATGTTTGAAGAACACTGTTGATGTTCTCTATGGAGAATGTGAGCCATACCTAAGTGAAGTAGCTGAACATTGTGTGCTGAACTGAGATGTTTAGGGGTCAGACAGGTTTATATCACCTGTTTATATCACAGGTTTATAGGTCTGTAAATAGATAATGGAGCGTGTAAATATCCCACACAAGTATTTTTAAAATAAACTTTTTATTTTAGAATTGTTTTGGATTTACAGAAAAGTTGCAAAGATAGTATAGACAGTTATCATACACCCGCACCTAGGTTCCCTATTAACATCTTACATTATATTTGTCACAACAAAGAAATCAAGACAGATACATATCAATACGGATACATTTATTATTAACTAAACTCTATATTTGTATTTTGTTTGTTTTTTTCAAAGATTTCTCTTCTGTTCAGGATACTACTTTATGTTTAGACATCATGTCTCCTTAAGTCTCCTCCAGACTTACACAAGTATTTTTAAAGTTTTGAAATATAATAGTAGATGCTTTGGGATTTTATTACATATGCACTAGTTAAGACTGAATTAACCCATGGTCAGGGACTCAGAATTCTGATCTGTTTTTCCGCTGTGAGAAGAACCCCCTTCATTTCCCAATTCAGAATATTTTAGATGGTGGTGACTTGAGAAATATCCTTCCTTGCACTGGGGTAACTCAAGAGAGAACTAGTAAATTACTCCTTGACACACCATAATTTGCTTTCCTCCAAAAATTTACTGCTGTTATATCCACAGGAACAACAGGAAAATATGTTGTGGCTGTGGATATTACAGTGTGGGAGGAAGGGCTCTTCTTTTTTAAATAGATATTCTTCAATTAAAAATAAAACTAATGGTGACTCAGTTCATAGGGCAGGCTGAATGCAATAGCCTGTTCATTTTTAACCTATAGTAATCCATAACTAAAGATAGTGTACATATAGCCATAATTATAAGAGAGAGAGCATGAAATAGGCTATCAAGAAATAGAATCTGAGGAAGAAAGCAATAATTGTTTCGTTCAACCTCAGAGCTTCTTTTAAAGATGACAGTGGAAAGTTCTATTGACATGGAGTGTTTTAGCTCCCATTCTCTAGTTTCCTGTTTTTTAAAAGGAAGTTAGGCCTAGCTGGCTTAACTATAGAAATATTTTAAATTAACTAAGGTTTTCCATTTCTTCTGCCACCTCCCTAGCTCAGGCCATGATCGCTGCGTGTCTGGAACTGTCGCAGTAGCATCATTCGATTCAAGCACATGTGTGTATATTCTTCTAGCCACCTCTGTTAGCAAACCCCTTAAGTCCAGCCTACACCTTCCTGCTACATTAAACCTCTCCAGACACCGTTTTTATGGGCTGATTTCCCTATTCAAAAATCTTTAGGGGCTTCCAATTTTCTCAAGAAGAAAATTGAAATTTTTTAGACTGCTGTTAAATACCTTCTATGATTTAGTTCCAACTTAAAATTGTCAACATTATTTCCCTCCACTCTGGTATACCAAAGTCCCTACACTAGCCAGATTGTCTCCTTTCAGTTGACTCAGAACCTTCATTAAATTAATCATTATAATCATTACCAACAAACAGTTACTTTGCACCTTCACTACCATACGTTTTCCTGCTTGGAGTCTTTGCTTAGTTTCTTTCTTGACTCTCAATTTCTCAAATTTCTACCCTTTCTAAAAAAGGCCCAGGTAAAATCCCACCTCCATCCCCTAGACGTCCCACCTACCTGGTGCCTCAGTGATCTATGTCCTGAGAACTCCTGGTTTCAATGGGCACTCTTAATATGTTGGTATATTTGCGCCTGGTCTTATTTTCTGTATATGTGTACTTATATAGTATCTATACCAAATTGGGATCATACCAATTAAATGACTTTTCATTCATTTTCCACTTAACATATCATGAACATTTTCATGTCATTACATTTTTTGAAATGTGATTTTCAATGGTTTCATCAATACTCTACATCACATTCCACATTGTATTAAGGCATTTCCACGTAGTTGGACATTTAGGTTGTGTCCATTTTTTGCTATAATAAATAATGCTGTCCTGAACATTCTTACTCATATTCCTAAGAGTGGGCTTATTGAGAATGATTTTTATTAGTTTCTTGATATGTGCTTCCAAATTACCTTCCAGATGTGTTATGCCAATTTTTTCTTCTATCAGCAGTGTATGGACATGTCCATTTTATTACCGTCTCATCAGCATTAGGTGTTATAATTTGCTTATATTGTTTGTTAATTAGGTAATTAAAACCTATCTCATTGTAGTTTTGCATATTCTGGTTATAAGGCCTTTATCAGATAGGTATTTTGCAAATATTTTCTCCCATTCTCTGGCCTGTCTTTTCATCACTTTCTTAACAGTATCTTCCTAAAAGCATAAGCTTTTAATTTTGATGAATTTCAGTATATCAAATTGTCACGGACTTTGCTTTTGGGGCGATACTTAAGAAATCCTTGCCTAACCCAAAGTCACAAAGATTTTCCCCTATGTTTTGTTAAGAAGTTTTATAGTTTTAGGTTTTGTACTTAGATCTATGATCCATTTTGAGTTAATTTTTGTATATGGTATGAGATATGGATTGAGGTTCATTTTTTTCATGATAATTAGTAAAAGATCAGGAATCTTTCTAGACAGGGAAATTAGAATAACTGGTCTATCAAAGTCATGTATGTTATTTAAAGAAAAGGGGAGAAGTTTGCCTTTAATATAATACAGAGTAAATTATTGCTACTGATTCATATCTTGAGTCAAACTTGGGGCATACCTCAGATTAGTGGGTGAATGCTTATTGGCAGAAAACCATATATTATGTTACCATTTAGGTTATTTGTTTAGGGGCTAGATTTGCTTATTTCACCTAAACAATTAATGTAATTGTACTAACTAATATATTTATTTATACAACAAGCATTTTTGAGGACCTAAGAAGTACAAGGCACTATATTTCTTAGATGGTATGGGAAAATAATTTCTTTACAGTTCGTGAATAACCTTTATGCAATTAACATCCAATTTCTAGAATGAAAGGGAGTCAAAGTAATTAACTTTCTTGAACCACAAAATTGTTATTATATGAGGAACATCTGTCAACCTTAAGAGACTTGGGCTCTTGGGGATGTACTAACGAAGATTATTAAAGGAAAGACTGTGATAAATGAGAAAATCTCGTAGTGAACATAGCTTAGAGTTATTTGTGAAATGGCAAGTTTCTCGGTAATGGGCACTGCCACCAAAGCCTTTTAATCACTTGTTTTTCTCTGTAGGTCATTAGCTCCATGAGCTCCCTTTCTGAGTACTGCCTGCCTTCCATTCTGCGTACCTTATTTGACTGGTATAAAAGGCAAAATGGCATTGAGGATGAATCACACGAATACAGACCAAGAACAAGCAATAAATCAAAAAGGTACATTTCTTTGGTGTAGGAATTATGAGGATTATAGTTTCTTGGTTTTTTTGGGTTTTTTTTTAAAGAAACATAAATCAGAATAAGAGTTATAAGGCATCTGAGTCTTCCCGCCTCTTCACATGAATACCTAGCAGGCGCTGTAGGAGGCCCGTTGTCTAGCAGTGGGACTACTAGTCACTGCCAGCTGTCACAGGTTGAAAGTTCACACATGGCCTTATTTCCACATTGGTGGGGGTGGGTGTAAGGGCCCCAGGTTACCCTCCTGCCTGCTTCTGTCCTGGGCCCTCTCTCCTCCAGTCTACACCTAAAAGCGGAAGGTCTGCTGTGGGCCCTGAATGACACTGCCTGGATATTTTAGTCTTCATTAGTAACCTTGAGTGCCCAATGTGCTGTCATGGGAAGGACGCTGCGCTGGACATTAACAGTAGTCCTGGAGCTGCCACTAATGAGCCGGGTGACGTTGGGCAACTCACCACCTCTGTGTACCTCACTCTCTTCATGAGCAAAACAGAGAAGTCAGGTTACACCATCTCCAACTTCCCTTCCAGTGGAGAATTTTGTTTATTTGTTCTGTGGTCCCCTTCTCCTGTGGATTTGAAAAGTGGAACTTGGTGCTAATGAGCACTTCAGCAGCCATAAAACTTAAGATTCTTGTACTGTCGAATGTGCCTCTCCCCAAAATTTAGGTAAATACTTGTAATTCATATGTTTGAAAGCAGCCTACTACAGCAAGGTCATAAGTATAAGACAGTTTGATATATTCACCTTTTTTTTTAAAAAAAAGGGAGATTATTTTCAAAGCAGTTAGATTTCTCCACATGAATTGATTGTGCATTTTTTTAAAGAAGGTAAACTGAAATTAATCACTCAGAAAATCAGATATTAACTACTTCTTGTGAGTGATTTATCTCTCTCATTTTTCTTGATACTCCTAACACGTTTTTAAATATTGACTTCTCTTGAAATTGAAGACCTATAATTTTACCAAATTGCATTTCATCTGAACTTGTAATTACATTTTATAATATGCTTGAGTTTATGCAAAATTCAATCGTTTATTTATAATTTTGTTTGGGGAGAAATTAATAACTTTTTCATATTGAATAACATTTTTTTTCTTTTGAGGAAGATTAGCCCTGAGCTAACATTTTCCAGCAATCCTCCTCTCTTTGCTGAGGAAGACTGGCCCTGAGCTAACATCTGTGCCTATCTTCCTCTGTTTTATGTGGGATGCCTGCCACAGCATGGCTTGATAAGTGGTGTGTAGGTCCACACCCAGGATCTGAACCAGCAAACCCTGGGCTGCCAAAGTGGAACTTACGAACTTAACCACTGTACCACCGGACCAGCCCCTTGAATAATTTTTTATAGTTAAAGAAGGAATTTTTTTATTGAGATATAATTCACATACTGTAAGATTCACTCTTTTAAAGTGTATAATTCTGTTTTTAGTATATTCACATGGTTATGCAACTATTACCACTGTCTAAATCCAGAACATTTTCATCACCCCAAAAAGAAACCCCATACCGATTAGCAGTCCCTCCTCATAAATACTGTTTTAATGTATCAAATTTTAAAGGTGGAATTTCAGTTCTGTCTGAAAATGGTTCAGACGGTGTGATTAATAAATTAATGGGATTCTTTTTCCCATATTACATGTTAGCTTATGAACAGATGTGCAGACTTTCCTGGGGGTGGAGAGTGGAGCAGTTTTAGTGAGTTTAATTAAGTGAGTTTTAGTTTTGTTCCTCTGTTTTATCAGAATTTAGTTACTAGAACCGGATTTTTCATGAACTTTCTTCATGGATTGAAAATACTAGGTTTTTTAATCATGTTACTGATTATTTTCAGAAGATCAGAGTAATCGCTGAGACCAAATACAGAATCAGAACAGTGAAATTCAACTCAGTAGCATTTTAGTTAGCATTTGAAAGTTTAAAATAAGAGAGAGAGAATGTGTGCTTGGGAGAAAGCCAGAAGAATGAGAGAGTTTAGAACATGATGTAGCTAATAATGTGGGTTTCTGTTACTAGAAAAAAGAAAAAAGGAACTTTAGGGAGGAGCATAAGCAACTGAAAACAGTCAAATGTGACGGATGTGTATTTGGGTTATGATTTCTAAGATTAGTATAATATCAACATTTTGACTGCCAAAAAAATTTGTCAAATGCCTCTGGCTCCTGGCAGTTAGACCTCAAACCAGCAATAAAGTTGAATTCTTTATTAGGAAAGTATATGTCTTACTTTTATTTGAAAGCATAAATTGACATTAAATAAAACACAATCAGGGGTTTAAAAATTTTTTTTCTACCAAGAACTGCTACTTTCTCAAGGTCCTCTGGCCCCTTTCGAAGACCCTTATTAACCGTCCAACACAAAAATTTTCTCTCTACTTCTGCTGGTTCTCCTCCCTCTGGTCGTCAAACTTCTTGCTTCCTTATTCCCTGATATCATCTCTAGGTCAGACTTGTGCATGGCCTCTTTTTTTTTTTTTTAATTGAGGTTATGATGGTTTACAACCGTGTGAAATTTCACTTGTACATTATTATTTGTCAGTCGTATTATAGGTGCACCACTTCACCCTTTGTGCCCACCCCTCACCCCTATTCCCCCTGGTAATCAATAATCTGTGCTCTTTGTCCATGTGTTTCTTTATCTTCCACATATGAGTGGAATCATACAGAGTTTGTCTTTCTCTGTCTGGCTTATTTCACTTTACATAATACCCTCAAGGTTCATCCATGTTGTTGTGAGTGGGACAATTTTATCCTTTTTTATGGCTGAGTAGTATTCTGTTGTATATATATATGCCTCATCTTCTTTTTCCAGTCATCAGTTGATGGGCACTTAGGTTTCTTCCACATCTTGGCTGTTGTGAATAATGCTGCAGTGAACATAGGGGTGCATCGTGCATGCCCTCTTTTTTTAATGCAGTTCCATTATGTTTTCCTTTCCTCCAGCTGGCAGTAGCACTTTCTAGTGCTAGTGGGTCTCGAAGGACTTCAGTTAGATGGTTTGGTCCAGTGCTCTTCTTTCTGACAGGACTGTTCATAATGATACTGAATGAACAGTTCCTACCCTGTCCATGCATTTCTCCTTGAACCTTAAAGTTATAACTTCCCTTGTTAACCCAGTCTGTCATCCACCAGCCTTAATTTCACTTGCTCAGGGTTACAGAGTTCCTCCAGAAGTTCTTTTTTATATCTTTTTTTATATCGCCTTCCTTTCTTTTCATTCCATCTTGACTGAAGAGAAAAGCAATCCATATTTAAAATATTTGTGATTTATTTTGAAAATATCTGCCTGAAAAGTTCAAATCCTGTCATTCTTTCCCATAGGTTTTATTTAATATACAATACTTGTATATTGAGCAGTTATGCTTTCGGGAGACTATGCTAAATACTTGACATGTTTTATCTTATTTAATACTCAAGCAAACCTTTCTTTAAGTACTGGTTGTTCCCATTTTGTAGATGGAGAAATTACTGGTAAGTAGAAGAGGCATAATTTTAACCCAGGCCTGTTCCACACCAGAACCAATGCTCTGAGCCACTATACTGTGCCAAGAAACTCAGCAGTCATTTCATTTGTCTGTCTTTGTTCAATTCCAAATTAGCCCTCAGTTGATATGTTAGATAAGAAAAAACGGGGGCTGCAGGGTGGATTCACATTTCCGTCCTTTTGACAGTGTTTAATTCTGCTCTCTAACTTTTGAATGAGTTCAAATGACTCCACTTTGCCCCTTCGACCTCTTCTGCCATCTGCTTTTTAATCCTTCTCTTTTCAACACCCCTTCACTTCTTTCTTCCTTTCATAAATCTCAAGTGGCTAAAGGTCAAGAGGAAAGGGACAGGGAACAAAAATAAAGAAAAGAAAGGCAATTCTGATCCTTTCTCCACCCCCTGTAGTCCCGCTCCAGTTGGTGATCATATTATTTCCTTACATTGTTTAGCTCCTTTCACAGGATGCCTTCAGTGTACACCTCTCATTTGGTAACCCTGCCTCATGTTTGCGTCCATTTTACAGATGATAGAATTCCTGAGTTGAAGAGTACCTTAGAACAGTCCATAGGATGAGGTCATAGACTCACAAATAGCTACTCAAGTTGACATGGTTGAAAATTTTAAATCTGAAGTCAAATATTCTGCTCCAGTGTTTGTCCCCTGCACCACACTGATAATAGGAATTGCTTTAGCATGTATTTACCACTGCAATCTTGTACTAACAAAATTGGTTCTCAGTCCATTGGGGGTGAGTCCTAGATGTTTGATGCATTATATCATTCTGAAAGTGTCTTCAGTGCCATTTATTGTGAATATTTTAAACTTTACAGTGATGAACAGCAGCGAGATTATTTAATGGAAAGACGGGACCTCGCCATTGATTTTATTTTTTCTTTAGTTTTAATAGAAGTTTTGAAACAGGTAGGTCATTAATTTAATGTTACTTTTAGATAAGGTTTATTTATCTCAAAACTACTTAAGTTTTTAAAATATAATTTTATTAAATTATGCATGAATTTCAAATACTGGGTCGTATGAATTATATTTATCAATTGCTAAAGCCTATATATAGTTATTGGAAGTACTCTTACTGATTTGATCTTCCTTTTTCCTTTCCAACTTAAGAGCTGTCTTTTTTTTTTTTTTTTTCAGATTCCGCTTCATCCTGTAATAGACAGTTTAATACATGATGTTATTAACTTGGCTTTCAAGCACTTTAAATACAAAGAAGGGTAAAGTAATTTCTAACCTTCAAATTTTGAAGTAGTTGGGTACTTAAAGCTAAATCAAGTTTGCTCTTTTCGGATGACTAGGGATCCCTAACTTGTCTAATTTTATCCTATTTAGGTACCTTGGTCCTAACACTGGCAATATGCACATTGTGGCAGACCTGTATGCAGAAGTCATTGGAGTGTTGGCACAAGCTAAGTAAGTGAACATCAGAACATTTTACCATAAGAGCATGAATGCCTCTTCTATCCCACCCCAGCCCTACCCTCAGGAAGGGGGAGTATGTGAGCCTACAGGGAGCTAGGGTTCTTTTTGTTATCATGTGTGCCCTGTCTCTGAAACTGACTCAAAGCTCCCCCAAGGCGAATACCAAGGCTTTTTCCAATTGGTTTTCTACACTGTCTTTCTCACTTGGCAATTGGGCCAGATCATACCAAGAGTCCATGAGTTTCAGACTACTGCATCAAAGAAAGAGATGGACTAACCAAATTACTTTTCTCTCTGCCTAAATTTTCCAAAGAAGTTTATCAATTTTAAAAGTTTTGTTTTCTATATTCCATGAGTGGGTGGTTCCGATATATCATCCGTGAGTGGGAAAATTCCATTCTAGAATGTCCCTTTACTATAGACCTTACTTAATTCAGCTGAGCTAAAAATGTCCCAGACTCTGTCATGGAAACAAGTCGGGGGGAACATTCTCATTGCTAAATTTATCTGGCCCCATAACACTACTTAGCAGGCTAGCACAAAGTGGTATTAGCCTATTAGGAATAATATGCTTCTTCCAAAAGTGATGTCACATCCTATTTGCCTGTCTTCATCTTATTGAGCCCTGAGGCAAATCAGGCAAGATCCTGAATGCCTAGGTTAGGCAACAGGAGCCAGAGACGTAATGTGAATCTAAGCCAAGAGGTCAGTTTAAAGCCACAGTGATGCCCTGAGCCTTGTGAAATGCAACCCTCAGAAAGAGATTTTTATCTTCAAGAGATAGAATGTCCTAACTCAGTAGCATGGAAATACCCAATTTATCCAAAAACAAAATTTAGAAAAAGTACTTACTCAGCAACCTTACCAAGCTGAAACAGACAAGAACTCAGGAAACAAACCCAAAAAAAATCCCTGACATCACTTATTTAATATAACCCAGTTTATCTATTCATCTTGACTACCTATTTTTTCTAACACATGAAACATCAGCGTTAGATGGAAGAGAAGCAGATACATGACTCCAGTGAGAAATATCAAGCTCAAAGACTGACAGCCACAGAGAGGAAAGAAAAACTGGCAAAGCATACATAAGAAGTAAACAAGAGAGTTGTCTGGGCCATTTTGCATGAGACTATAGTGTACTTTCATTACAGCCCATTGTAATAATTGCAGTTCATAAGTCATCAAGAAAAAAAAATGCATTTTGAAGAGATTTCCATTGCAACTGAATAGTAAAAGTATTGGCATTTTGAAGGGATAAGTTGCAATTATCTGGTAAATTAATTCGTGTGTGTCTACTTCATTCCTAGAAAAGATCAGAAAAATGAATTCTTAATATGTTTTTTTGGCTGATTTGTCAAACCCTGAAACTCTCAACTATTCCTTTGTAATTCCTTTCTAATTATCCCAGCATCATTCTCTTATGCTATCATTTGGAAAGTTTAATATGCCAAAAATGACTTTTTGTGTCTGACTTAGTTTTTGTGAATTATGCATACCAATATCGCTTACTATAGAATGACCTTCCTTAGCCACATTGATTTTGAGTTGGTTGTGAGTAAGTAGAGAAACAGTGACACAATTAAGCAACATTCTAAGGTTGTAGGAATTTCCATATTAGGTCAGATTTATGATCCACCAAGCCAGTGTTTTCTTGCCAACGGTGGCTTTTTTATTTTCGTGACATCAGTATTTGTCTATCTGTTGCAATAGTAGATATAAGAAATGCCTCAATTTGGACAATGCTCCAATGCTTTCCAGTCACAAGAGAATCCCTTGGCCAGTAATATAGAGTAATTGCAATGATATATTCTCAACCAATCATTGTGTAGTTATCCTTTATTGATAGGTAGTATAATCTGAAACTGGTATCATATTACAAATTATCACATTCCTTCCTTCTCATAGGTACACCAAGACCATTACTTTATCACTGCCTTAGAAGAGTAGCTTGCTTTGTTCTCAGGGGGAGAAGAAAGGATGTATGCTTATCTGGTATGGGGTGGTTATCTTTTTTTAAAATAAACTTGAGTAATATAATAATTCTAATTTTAGGTTTTATATCTAGTTCCCAGTGGTAATGCATATGAAATATTTTCTTCGTTATTTCTTTAGTTATTAATACCTAGTTTGTTCTTTAAGTTTTAGCAGGATCACTATTTTTAATCCTACTAATGATAATGCACTTAATTCCTGTCATCAAGGGAAAATTTTTTTGCTCTTAAATCATATTCACCCATAGTGTTGACTTTCTCGAAGTCAGCTAAGTTAAAATTAAATTTTTAAAGGTATATTTTTTGGTTAAAATCTGATATATTCATTTAAATAGTGATTGGCTTCTAAGATTCATAAATTTCAAAACTGCTTTCTCTTTATATAATATAATCTTAATGTATATATTCTTATATTCTCACGTTTATAATATGTACTATACATTTTAAAGCAGAAGTTTATTTTTATGGGAATGTTATAGTATACCAAAGATTGGACTAATCATTTAGTTACTACAGACATTGCTAAACTCTCAAGACATGGTCATTGAAAAGAAATTTATTTTTCCCTAAAATTATTTTAAGGGAAAGTAGATTTTAAGTACAAATAGATTTTTGGATTATTTTAATGCTAAAATAATATATTTATGTCATTTGGGACTTTTTTAAAGCAAAAGATAGCCATATTTATTTTTAAATGAGAAATAAATAGACTTTTCGCCACTAACTCATGAGAATATTGAAATAGTGAATTATACAAATAACCTGCCTTTTCCTACCTCTCCTTGTTTTAGTCATGGATTAGAAATGGAAAACAAACTTTCCTAAATATCATGTGGTCTTTAAAATAATATAACTCTAACCTGTAAGATCGCTTTTTCCTTTTAAACTCTCACACTTCAAAATTAAAACCATAGGTAGTTTTTTCACTGTTCAGAAATAACAGGAATTAAAATACAATTTTTAAAAATCTAGTTTGGAATTATTAAATTTTTATAATCTAGATTGAAAGTGTCACTTCCATTGCTTTGCCATGCCTTTTCTGCTTCCTACCCTTTATCCATCTTCCCCTCAACTCAAATCCCCTCTGAAATCTTCTCCAATTATCCAGCTAGAAAGAGCCCCTTCATTCTCCAATGCCCTGTTGCCTCTTTAGCTATGTTACTCACATAAAAGGCAATATGAAATATGAGAAAGTGATCTGGCCTGGGGCATTCAGCGTCGCTGAAGGATCAGAGTGATCTAGGCAAAGTGCCAGGCACATGCTAATAAGTCTCATAAATAATAATAATAGTTATTATTCTTATTCTTATTATTATTATTCACGTGTCTCATGGTCGTTGCTACATAGTTTTATCTTCCCAATTAAACTGTACACCATTCTAGTGAGAGCAGGGACTACATTTCATAGTTCATGATTGCATCAGAAGACCTACCTAGGTTTGAGCCTCTTCTTTGTCACTTTGATCTTCCAAATCTATTTCTTCATTTGGAATGGAAATGCATTCACTGCCTGACTCAATGGATTCTTGTGAAGATAAAATGTGAAAGAATATAATGTGCATAAAATGTAAAACATCTTACAAATGCATCTCATAGTTATTCCTAGTCTAGTCTAGACCAGTGATTCATAAACTTTAGCAGGTCAGAATCACTTATAGGACTTGTTAAACAAGATTACTGAACCCACCCCCAGAGTTTCTTATTTAGTAACTATAAGGTAGGGCCAGAGAATGTATATTTCTCACAGGTTCTTAAGTGCTGCTGCTGCTGCTGCTGATCTGGGGACCACACTTTGAGAACGACTGTTCTCGACATACTATAGCATAGAGATTAAGAGTAAGGACTCCAGAGCCAGACACTTGGTTTAAAATTCTGGTTCCACCATGTACCAGCTGTGTCACTTTATCACATTATGAAATCTCTGCCTCAAATTCCTCTTCTGTAAAAAGAGTGTAATCATGGTTCCCTATAAGAGATGAGCTCTGTGTAAGGTTCACTGAACTTTGCCTGGTATATCGTAAGTGCTGTCTGTCTACTTGCTGCTATCATCATCATCCGTTTTTTTTCTATAAGAAGTAGAAAAGAATTATGACATTGGAATTTGGAATTTATGTTTTCACTCCATTGCCTTCTTAAAACCTTTTTAATTGTGAATATATATAGCAAGCATAAATAAAAATCCGTAAATTAAAAAAAAAACAATTTTAACAAATTGTTACCAAGTGAACACCATGTAACCTCCTCTACCCAAGTCAAAAACTAGAAAATTGCCATTCTCACGAGGTGCCTTATGCCCAACTTGCCAGTCATACACCTTTTGTGTTGGCTTTGGGTGAAACAATGTCTGTGTGTTTTCTGCCTGCTTTATTTGTCCTAAAATTTCTTCTTTGAGGCGTCGAGAGTTTTTGTTCCAAACTTCTGGGATTTCATTAGTTGGCCTTTAACTTTTATAATCATAATTACCCTCTGTAATCATGCTTTGCTCCTAATCGACCCTTTCCACTACAGGGGACCTCAGGCTGATAGTCTCAGGAAGCAATGTGTCTTAGAAAGCTTTCCTTGTTTTTTCTTTTTTTAACTAATAGTCAAACCAGCCACCTCAGGAATAGTTTGGATAACTTGTGTGGGTATGTTCCTTTAGGCTTAGGTACTCTGAAGATCTGCTACTACTTTCCATCCTCTTAGGATCTATTCTTTTCTTAATCCTATAGGATAATGTCATTGTAATTAATATTATTACTTACAAATATTATTTTACTTTCAAATAAAACAAATACCTTAAGTTTCTTGGGGACTGTGTCCTTTTAGTTGTGAAACCCCACACATGTAGTAGAGAGCTTATTCATCTTTCAGATCTGATTTGAATTTTCCTATTACTATATTTTCCTTCAACCTAAAAATATTTTTTTCAATAATCATTAACCTAAAACTATAAAAGAAACAATAACAGAAAACTTTAGAAGTGGATGTAGGAATGTTTCTTGGCATTATTTGCTGTCACTGTCAGAAATAGCTGGCCCAGTATGTTGTTGCTTATATGCTCACAATTGGATACCTAGGCCCTTAGGTCTGCAAGTATGTTGGAAATTGCTAAGACTGAAGACATGGAGCTTTTCCTCATGCTCATTTTAAGAGCTAGACCATTTTGAGAAGGTCTAAATAACCCTGGATTTTCTCCCTAGCCTGAAGGAGATGTTGAGCATCTCATAGAATAAGAGAAGAAACGAGAAGATTGGACTCTTCACCAAATCCCCAATATCAAATCCTTACAAAATGACAGCCATTGTACTTCAACTGATTTGAAGGCTCCCCGTCACTGTGCCTTGCCACTCCTAGATGCTGGAGGCCTCCGTTAGTCACCTTCCTACCCATTATTTGATAAATCACTCATGTTCTCTTCTTAGATTCCCCGCTGTGAAGAAGAAATTTATGGCAGAGCTGAAAGAATTACGGCACAAAGAGCAGAGCCCATATGTTGTTCAAAGCATTATCAGCTTGATAATGGGGATGAAATTCTTTCGAATTAAGATGTATCCAGTGGAGGACTTTGAGGCCTCTCTTCAGTTTATGCAGGTAATGTCTTGGGCAGAAGAACTAAGGGACAAACAACTTGAGCAACTCCCTCCATCAAAATGACTGACCTGGAATGTGAAAATCCATTCTCTTGTCAATGTGGGAAAAAGTCCTACTTTTTCCTCAATAATTCAAAAAAATGCTTTGTACCCAAATAACAGAGTTGCAGGCACATAATTTCATTTCTAAACTTTCATATCATCTTTGGAGTAGGGTGTACAGTGAAATGTCTTATTCATTGACTTTTTTCTCTTTTTTAACCATCAGCTACCTATTGTTCTGTGAATTAAAAGATAGCTCATTTTTTTATTGTTTAGGACTGATAGCATTAAGTTGGCTATGTTAACATTCATAGCATTAGAACTTTAAATAATGAAGAAATCTTTTTTATTCGTACTATAAAAAGGAATCAACCTTTAAAAAATCAGCAAACTATACAAGTTTTGGTGTCTAGTACACAGTGTGCCTCATTATGTGTGAACCAAAGAATTATTGCAAATGTGGATTTCACAGAAGGTGCAGCTTATTAAGTTCTAAAAACTTTAGTATCTGAAGGGATTTTTCTAATGTTGCTGTGAATTAGATTTAGTGAGGTTCTTAATCAGTAAAAAGCTTAGATATAGGGGTTATGAACATGGGCTGTACCACTTCATACCCACTAGGATGGCTATAAAAGATAGACAACAGCGAGTGCTGGTGAGGAAATTAGAACCCTCATACACTGCTGGTGGGAATGTAAAGTGGCAGAGAAGCTTTGGGAAACAGTTTGGCAGTTCCCCAAATGGTTAAATCTAGAATTACTCCATAATCCAGCAACTCCACTTCTAGGTGTATATCAAAGAGAAATGAAAATATATGCCCATACAAAAATTTGAATGCAAATGTTCATAGCAGCATTATTCATAACAGCAAAGGAGTGGGTACAACCCAAATGTCCATCAACTGATGAATGGATAAACAAAATGTGGTATAGCCATACAAGGGAATATTTTTTGGGCGAAAAAGGAATGAAGTACTGATATATGGATGGACCTTGAAAATATTATGCTAAGAGAAAGAAGTCAGACACAAAAGGCCACAGATTATATGATTCCAATTTACTTGAAAAGTCTAGAATTGGCAAATCCATAGAGATAGAAAGTATATTAGCAGTTGCATAGGGCTAGAGGAGAGGGATGTCAATGGGAAGGTTGGGGATGACTGCTAAGGGGTGCAAAATTTGGGGAGGGATAATGAAAAGATTCTAAATTTGATTGTGGTGATAGATGTACAACTGTGAATATACTAAAAGTCATTGAATTGTACACTTTAAATGGGCAAATTGCATGGTACGTGAACTAATATCTCAATAAAGCAGTTTAAAAAAAAAAGGAACATAGGCCATGTATCAGACTTCTTGGGTTTGAATTCAAGCTTCAGCACTTAACTAGCTCTGCGACCTTGGGCAAGTCACACTTAATCCCTCCCAGCGTTGTCTGCAAAGTGGTCTTAATGACACTAACCTTAGAAGGTGGTTCTGAAGATTCTTGGCACATGGTAAGCACTCAGTAACTGTAAACTATTTTTATCCCTCTCTCATACTAATAAATTGTGTGTCTATGTACTTGAATGATGATTTGAGGGAGAGTTTACATACATATGCAAAATAATGTAGGAAAAGGGCCACAATTCTGGGAACCATAAAGCTCCATTCTGTATTCTGTCTCAATGGCTTTCCATGCTGGCAATGCCTGCCTTAGATGCATGTCTTAATATGATATTGATACACTGGAGACTTTATTAACTGTTGTTGGCAATGGTCCCAATGTTGACTGAAAATAAGTGGTAATAGCTAATATAGATATTAGCATGTTATCAAAAATACGTGTAGCCTTGGACTCTTCCGTGCAAACAATACCTAATAAAGACCACAGTAAGTTATTATCAAAAAGGCCAGGAAGGAGAAAGGGGCTGGCAGAATTCTGGACAGGCCAATTTTCCTAATAAATAATTCCCTGGGCAACCAAAAATACACTTTCATAGACAGTAGTCCACAGGCAAAGACATCGTTGCTTGAGGAACTATTCGAAAGGTTTCCTTGTCTGAGATGGGGAGGGAAGCATTCCAGACTTGCTTATGAAACTAGCTGAATGATAAACACACCTAAAATGTCAGGGCTAACAAGTAAACAGCTCAGGGCTCTCAGGGCCTAAAATGAGTTTAATCTCCTCTGCCTCTCTTCCCATGTTTACCTTCTCTGGGGATCTGTGTTTGTGGGTTAATCAAGGACCCGGGGGTCCACACAGTAGGTAGTCAATATAAATTTCTTGGAAATGAATGACTGAAGGAATCAACCATTAAGTCAGTGGATGAATGTCTGTGTGCTAGTTATAGATGCTTTGTCCTTTTAGCATAGTGATCTGAGATAAAAGTAGGAAGAGAGTGAGAAAACCAGCCTTGCACTGGGATCTTTGTGAACTTAAATATAAATACTTCGATCCAGTGATTTTTTTAGTAGATTGTGGAATATGCTATGTTAGTATGTATGATTGAATTAAGAGCTATTTACTTAAATTTGTTTAAGTACTTTTTATATGCACATTTCAATCTATTCTCCCTCTACTCTTTCTCTACTTCCTAGGAATGTGCACATTATTTCCTTGAGGTCAAAGACAAAGATATCAAGCATGCCTTGGCTGGGCTTTTTGTTGAAATTCTTGTCCCAGTTGCTGCCGTGAGTTACATTTTCACTTTTAAGAACTTCTTCAAATTGGATTAGAAAATCAACAATTTCATTAACATAATATTAACATGTATCTCTATTTCAGGCTGTTAAAAATGAAGTCAATGTTCCCTGCCTTAGAAACTTTGTTGAAAGCCTATATGATACCACGCTGGAACTTTCTTCTCGAAAGAAGCATTCCTTGGTTAGTAACTATGAGAAAATCCAAAACATAAAACTTCAGACACTAAAATTCCTAGGCTGAAATCTATTTGAGAATCCTAAGAGTTCCACAGATGGGAGAATTACCTACAGCTCCCTTAAAAAGAGTTAGCATTTCAAAATTTGGAGTTTGTGCTTAGTGTTGACCATGATTGAATCATGGTAATATGAGGGGGTTAGACCATGTCACCTGAGATGACCCTTCTAGTCCTGAGGATTCTGTTGTTTATTTTCAAGATTGGCTTAACTTGATTTTTGTTTTAATTTCTGAGGTTTTATTCCAATCTGAAGGCTAAAGTTTATAATAACAGTTTCTCTTCTCAATCCCCAGGAGTCTTCACTGGCTAATTGCTATCCTGATATTCAGAATTAAAATGGAACCAGGCTGGAAAAGGAGTTGGGAGACAGACAGTTGCCCATAGGAAAGATTCTCTGAAGGCTGTGAAAGCTTTTGTACTGAAGAGCAGCATAGAAAAGCCTTTTAAACTACCCCAACCTTTTGCCCTTAGTGGTAAATAAGGCTCTGGTTTAAGAGTTGGCAAGCAGTATAGCAGCTGTAATTTGTGATAGTATAGAGGAAGCAGGTTGCTTAGGTAGCCGGTAGCTAGCATAGTTTATGCTGGTCTTCAAAGTATGAACATTGCCACCATTATTTGAGCATGTCCTCCGAGTTACTTTGCTGGCAATGGTGACAAATTTGCTCATTTGTCTATGTTCTGTGGTCATTGTGACTATCTGCTTGGCTTTTTTCTTTTTCTTTTTTTTTTTTTTTAGATTACTGGCTGGAATTAGAGTTGTGCTCAGTGTTAGCAGTAGTTCAAAGTCAGTTTAAACCTAAGTTAGTGGATTGCTAAGCACTGAATCTCACCGTGGCAATTGTTTTTTGCTAATTCAAGTTAATGTATGAGCCAGTTATATTTTTGTCTAAATCTTCACCAGCCTTAATTTGTTGGGGAGCCATAAACTTGTATGCTGTCTATCTGGTTCGGTAAAATGGTGATGGATTCTGCGTATATATTTTTTGGGTGGCCGCTCATTAGCTTTTCTGTCTTCCCCAGTTGCTGTGGGAAACCGGCCCAGTTAGACAGGAAAAGCACAGTAACACCTCTGTTTATTCGGTCGTAAGCAAATTCCTCCTGTGGTTAAATTTGTCTTGGAGGAATTTACCAGTGCAATAACATTTCTTTTAGGAATCTTCCTTAATTACAGGAAAATTGCATGCAAAAGAAAATATATACACCTATCTCTAAGACAGGGACAAACTAGTAGATGTTTATGAGCACAAAGGCTCAGAACATTTTCAAAATTATTGTCTTCCTGCTTTTTTCCTGAAGATTGAGAGTGATCTGAGTGAGTTTGTTTTTAAAATTCGTGAGTGAAGACTAAATCAGTGAATCAGATTTCTACTTATTGTACATGAAACTTATTATACACTATACATAACTCTAGATTATTCCATCTTTGTCATCAGAAAGCATTTGCGAGATGCCCACCTCTGCATGGCATCCATAGGGCCTTGTTGTCTTATAAGGCATCCTGTTTATTCTGGCCCATACAGCCCACAGAGGGAGCTGGATGTGTGGTGGTTCCAGAGAACGTGTGTTACCTGGCTTGTGGTAATATAAATCATCTGTGATCTCATCTTCTTTCTCCTCAGGCCCTGTACCCCCTGGTGACCTGTCTGCTCTGTGTCAGTCAGAAGCAGCTGTTCCTGAACAGGTGGCACATTTTCCTCAACAACTGCTTATCCAACCTTAAAGTTAGTATTTGTCAGCTCAAAAAAGTCTTTAATAAAAATATATATGAGTCTTAGGCTGGTACATGTGCTTTTGAGAGTGATTCTTGAAGTCTGTGGAGGAATTATCATGTATACTGGAATAATGAAAAAAACATTAATAAGGGTTCTCCTTGTTAAATATAGTCCGTTTTAGAAGGTGACTAGGGATAAGAGAAATGACTTCAAATTTGGGGAAAAAGTCTTTTCTAGTAAGGATCACTTTGAAGGTAGAATTAAGTGTCCCTTTATATGCATCTGTTGTCATATTTCATCTAAATGATTTTATAAAACGGAGGCCACTCTTCACTGGCAGAGTCGTGTGAATTGATTTTAGAAGCTCACCTGTACCTCCTTCCTCCTTCTTCTGCCCCCTCCAGCCTAAGAAAATATTTGGGGGAAAAAGTTCCATTCTGTGGGAGGATTGAGCTAGCAACAGAGAACACTTATTTCCTGTCACTGTGATTTGTGATTATTTGAAGGTTTTCAATTCAAGCCCCATGACAGTCGGTGAGTCCTAAGCATTCACTGAACAGCTGCTCCCAGGTCGGAGGCACAGGGGCTGGGCCACGTGAGGGATAGTCATGGTCCCTGAAACTGAGGACCTGCAGTGAAAACGACTGTAATGAATAGCTTATTGGCTTGATAACTTTAAAGAGGTAAACATATTTTAAGTTTTAGTGACCTATTCATAAAACACAATTAAATGAAAACCATCCCTAATATAAGTGCAAATAGCACATATTTTTCATAATTATTCCCCATTGTGTCCAAAGATGTTGAATTTCTTTTACAAGTTTGATATTTGCTTCTTTAGAATTTTTTAACTATACTTAGTTGTAAAACTATGTGTGTGCTTCTACATGTTGCCTTGTCTTTTTTGTTCTGAAACACTTTAATTTGGTGAAACGATTAAGATTAATTATATTATTTTGGCGTTTACCATAATTACACAATAACCTGCATTAGAGTTGTTTTAAGCACCAGCTATGTACTGGCTCTAAAAGCTGATTGTGAAATCCAAGATTAGAATCATTCATTTTCTTCAAATTGGCAGTGAAACATAATAGCAGTGGATATAGAATTAAGCTTTTAAGTATTCTGAAAGACAAAATGCTTTTCAGGGTTATCAACCATTATGTAATGGCCACTTTTAGATCTTTTCTTTAGGGATTTTCTTTAGGGATTTATCCATCTGTCATTCACCTCTAGCATGCAGCCCAATGTCATTTTTTTATTATTTGGTCCACTTTGAAGTTATCCAGTTATTAGTTCCACTTAAACATATTTTTCCCCCTCTTACATGTTACACAAATAGAAAGTGGTCATTTTGTTCAAAACAAAAAAGAAATGGTTAAGAACATCCATAGTGCATTTTTCTTTATATATTATGCTGCATATGTTTTGATGAATTTTTGTTAGAATTAAAATAATATCTTGCATGACAATTTAATATTGTGACCGAAAAAGACCAAAAGTTTTTTGTCAAAGTTGCTTTTGAAATATAGCAGCACAATCTTATTTTGGAACTTAATTGCTTCAAAGTTAGAATATTATTTGGAGCTCTGGTCAAAGCCAGCAAAATGACTTAATAACAGGATTATAAATGGCTCTGGAGAGAAGTGGGGCTGCACACTGATGATGCTTCCCTATGCAAACATTTCAAACATCAGGATGTCTAAAAGAGAAATGCAATAAGACCAGAGAGAATATAGAGAGTCAATAGCATAGAGAGACTGAACCACATTCCAGAATTCAATTCAACTCATGGTAGTTATGAAGTGCTCCCTGTGTGAGGGAAGGTGCTGGAAGTGGGAAAGATGGGGAAGTCAAGTCATAGGTATAGAATAGAGTCCCTATCCTTGAGAACCTTAGCATTTCACTAGGGGATATGTAATGAAGTTTCAAAATGCATGATCCAGACAGTCAGGGATGTAAGAATGGGGAGTAGGGAGATACGTGCGCCATTTGCAGAGTCTTGTACCCCAGGAAGCATGAAACAGGTGGTTATTAGGGAAAGTAAAGGCAATGATGTTTTACTTTATGGATAATAAATTGTTGGAATTCATCACCCCAAGTCTAAAAGATATAAAAAGATCCTTGATGAATTACAATTAGAATAAAATTGTATCACATATATTTAGAACTAAACCCAGTAAGTTTTAAATGGGACCATTTTAAAATGCCATAAATATAGAGAAAACCTTCCAAACCTCCTCACGAGTCCTCAATAGGGAAGAAATACCTGAAGTATGTTAGTTACCATGGCTTCAGAAGTATGCTTTGTCTTGAATACCTTCAGTAATTTATGGGATTTAGAGCCAACTATATCATTTTATAAAGGACCAGCAAACTAACTCTTCCCGCTATTCCCATTCCCCCTTTTTCCCTCCAGCATCCTTCTCGCTTGTGTCCCCCTCCCCTACACAGGCTTAAGTATAATGAACCTAGTGTTTGAACCCTGCATGTGGAACTTGGTAGCCATCTTTGATGTGTTCTGCAGAGCTGAGTCATCAAGGTGGCAGCTTGACATATAGCAGAATAGGAGTGTGTATGAGCATGAAAAGTCTGTTGCTTTCAAAGTAAACAAGCTCTCAGATCCAACGCTCATTTAATGTCAGTGACCTGGTTTATCCTCAGCATTGGTCTGTCAGAAGCAGGCTGCTTTGGTGACACAAACTTGAAGACTTTATTAACACTTAGTTAACTCGGTCATTCATATATTAGCAATATAGCGTTGTAAAGTGATGAGAAATTTATGGCACCTTCTCATCACAACATTGATATCTTTCAGGAGCTCTTGGTCAGTGGTGACCAATACTATTTTCTTCTATGTATTTTAAGTCAGAATCTGGGCGTATTAAGCTATAAAAAAATGATACATTCCCTTCACATCTGCCATAATATACCTAATTCTGAAAAAAGGAAATGTGTTTTGAAAACTTGATTTAATCGTATTTTTAATTTTTGTTATGAATCCCCACTTATTAATAGTTCTTTCAAAATGTAGTATTTATTAAGTGTTCATAATAATTACGTGCTAGCTTCTTATCCTTCGAAATGGATGTACTTGGGAGAATTTTACTTCTTTTCTTTTACAATAATGGATATAATATACCACTGAGGTCCAGATTATAAAAACAAAACAAAGCCAAAAAGTAAACCTCAAAAGCTAAGAAATGTATTTACTCTGTGGGTAATAACAACAACGGAAGATCTGTTATGAGCTTCATTAATTGAAGATCTGTTATGAGATAGGCCAGTGGTAGGGGCTTTGCATACAATGTCACAGACTATCCTGACAATGTCACTGGCTGCACTGAGCTTTCCTGTATATTATTTATGTTTTTCTAAAAATGTTGCTCAGATAGCAATACTTCACCTGAAGGTTAGACATTAGTCAGCCTAGTTTCATAGTCCTAGAAACCAAAGTAGAGAATTAAAAATGATTCTCCTTTCATCTCAGTCACTGCTTGTGCTAAGACTTGAATATATTCACTTGTTCAGTCAGTTGATGGGTCAACAGTTCTTTACAAGAAGTGTACCAGGTGCTGTTCTAGGTGTGGGAATAGCGATGAATAAGACAGTAACACTCTCTGTTCTCTTAGACCTTGTAATTTAGTGCAGGAGACAGACAATAAACAAGTAAACAACTGCATTAGAAAAGAAACTTCAGATAGTGATAACTGCTATAAAGAAAATCAAATAGGATATTATGATAGAGGATGACTCATTTAGGAGGGCAGGGGAGGGAGGGTACAAGGAAGGCCTCTTGATTTCCACTGAGAGTCTCAAAAAGAATATAGTTGTCATAAATGTATTTGATGAAACTTGTCTTCAGCATTTAATATGTATTTGTGTGTAATAATCACAATGAAGTTTAAGGAGTGCTTTTTACTTAACTTTTCATATAATAGTAAAGGTATTAATAATATCTTTATTTTATAAATGGGGATATTGAGTAATATATTAATGGTTCCACAGTCGTTGCTGGAATGCATTAAAATGTATGGCACCATTTATTTTAAAAGAACTACTATTTTCTTTGTAAATGTCAAATTTAAACGGTACAATATTAGCTTTTTTTTTTGATAAGGAAGATTCACCGTGAGCTCACATCCATTGCCAATCACCCTCTTTTTTGTTGTTGTTTAATTTTAGGAAGATTAGCTCTGAGCTAACATCTGTGCCAATCTTCCTCTATTTTTTATATGTGGGATGCCTCCACAGCATGGCTGATGAGTGGAGTAGGTCTGCGCCCAGGATCCAAACCCATGAACCCAGGCCACCAAAGCAGAATGCATAAACTTTAACCACTCAGCCACTGGGCCAGCCCCAATATTAGGTTTTTTAAATATTAATTTTCAAGAAGTAGTTATTCTGCTTTGATGTTAACTTCATTTCTAGAAACTTGAGAAAATCTCTTATCATCTAAGTTTCAGATCTGTCAAAGGGACATTTCAAAGTGGAATTTATAAATTCTAATAGTGCATGTAAACTGGGTCTAAAAATTAGTGATCAGATGACAAGTGTATTACTTTCCATGAAGGCCTTTATTATTCAGCCATTGAATAGAAAAATAATCTCTGTAAATTGTTGGTATGGTAATTTTAGAGGTTATCCTAAATGATAGCACACATATTATTTGGATAATACAGTCATCAAAAAGAGTGAATTATGATCAAAGCAAATTGATTCAAGTATCAAAAGGAAATGCCAAAAAGGAGAAAAGTCTTGACTGTGATGTGCAATGACATATAACAGAAAGAAGTAGATTTATTCCAATGGCTTTAGTTGAAATGGAAGAGAAGACTAGAAGGTATTTGAGTATAACAAGTTCAATAGATGACTAAAATTATTTGTCTATGTCAATAGATCATTACCTTAGCATGCATGAGTATCTCCAAGGAAGCCCATTACAAATGCAATTTCTTGCAACCTACCTCCAGAGATTCTGGTTTAGAATGTCTGAGGTGCAGCCAAGGAATCTACTTAAGAAACCCAGGTGACTTGGGTGCAAATGGTCAGCTGATGGACCTTGAGAAATATTGGTCCGTCCAATGACCCTACCACCAGCCAAGTTATCAGTAAATTCATTTCTCCCTACTTGTTACTATTAACACTGAATTGCTTTAAGTGAATCAAAAGCAAAATTTAAAGAAGGTGGGGGCCAGCCTGGTGGTGCAGTAGCTAAGTTCATTAGTTCCTCTTTAGCATCCTGGGCTTCATGGGTTCAGATCCCAGGAGGGGATCCTCAAGCCACTGTTCCTCAAGCCGCGCTGTGCCAGGGTCCCACGTACAAAATGGAGGAAGATTGTTACAGATATTAGCTCAGGGACGATCTTCCTCAAGCAAAAAGGCAAAGATTGGCAATAGATGTTAGCTCAGGGCCAATCTTCCTCACCAAATAAATAAATACTAAAATAAAATAAAGAAGGTGGGCATGGTGTTGGGCAGGCTGACATGTCGCATAAGTGTGTCAGTGACCAGCAGTGAGATGAGATGCAGAGGCCTAGGGAAGATCCACTCTGAAGCCTACTAGTTTCTTAAACAATTCTGTCAATGTAACTTCAGAGACATAATAAATACATTAATTGTTGGTTGATTAATTAGTGGAAAAGCAGATTCCAATGGGAAAATAGTCTTTCAATCTTGAAGTAGAGATCTTTGACAGAGAAGTCCGTGGTTTGAGACATATGCCAAAAATGTCTACATCCTGAAAATATATCTTGAGCCCCTCTTATGTTAGCTGCTATTGAAATGCAAAGACAAAGAGGAAGAAGTCCTGTTTTCAAGTAGAGTGCAGTCTGGTAGGTGGCAGTAGCATATATCTGAGCAGCCTCCATATAGTATTAAACTGAAGGAGAAAAATTAATGCTCTGAAGACGTTAGAGCCAGATTGCCTAGTGTCAAATTCTGGCTCTACCACTTATTAGCCCCTCTGTGCCTTTATCTCCTCATCTGGCAAGTGAGAACAATAACAGTATCTACCTTATATGTTGTTGTGAGAATTAAAATGAGTTAATGTACATGCAGCTTTGATGACAATGCCTCATATAATAAGCACCATGTAACATATACATTCCAGTTTCTGAGAAAACAGTACGTATTGGAGCAGAAGTCAGTTCCTATCCCAGCTGTCATTTACTGGCCTCATCACTTTGAGCAAGTCGTTTGGCCTCTCTCAATGAGAAAAATCCCTCAACTGATGTCATAGTATGTGAAAATACTTTTGAAATATCAAAATGCCATACAAGTGTAAGATGTTTAGTAATATCATTATATCATGTAGATTAGCTTCAGCTGTAGACCAAGAGTTGCCTTTTGTATAAGTTTTGTATAAAGAAATCTGGCTTATGCATCAGGTTGTTCAGCTACTCCCCTGAGGTTGCTTTTTCTTAATTTGATATTTACTGATAACCAGCTGTAATGGCAGTCACTGAGGACACAAAGATGAACAAACCAAAATTCCTGGAGCTTACAGTTTGGTAGTCAACATACAAGTAAACGGAGAGAACAGCATTCTAGAAGACAGAGAGCAGGGGCACTTGGCAGTCTCTGGGGTGGAGGAAGGAGTGGAGGGGCAGAGGAGTGTAATAGAGGAGATGACATCTAACTGAATCTTGCCAGGGATCGGGAATTTTCCAAGTCGACCAAGGGTAAGAAGGCATTCCAGGCATTCAGGGAAATGCAGAAGGGGAGTTAGGGCATGGGGTGCACCTCGCCCAAGGTGGAGGCTGGAGGTGGTAATGGGGGGCCAGGTCACAAAGGCCCCTCGTGTTCCACATCGTGGAATGTGGATGTTGTCCAGGATCTGATCAGAAGCCACTTAGGGACTTTAAATGCAGGGAGGTGAACCATCACATTTGCAGTTTCAGAATGTCGCTTGTCAGTACGGAGAGTGGAAGTAAGGTGAGGAAGTCATTCTGGGAGTCAGCTGCAGCCATCTGTGATATCATCTTGAAATGCTGAAAACCACTTACCAGTGCAGGATCCAAGGGTAAAATAAAATGAAAACTTAAGTCAGCCATTTGCTTCTCAGTCTCTGTGGGAGCAAAAATAGGCAATCTCAGAGATAGTCTAAGGGGGAAAGAACATCGGTCACAGCAAGATGCACCAAAAAGATAATCGTGGGTACAGGAACAGAAAAAGTATAAAAGAGGCTGAAGTTAAACAGAAGACGGTAAAATGAAGTGTTTAAACTAGAGATCTCAGTTAAGCTCATTGAAACTTTGATGATACTCGTCCTACCCCATCAGGTTTACAACATGAGATAAGGCACATGAGAGAATTTTGAATGATACACTATGGAAACAAAAAATACTTTATATACTATACCAATAAAGGGAAATCACAAAGGCAGAAACATTTCCACTAGAATGGAAGCTCCCTGAAGCCAGGGACTACATGTCCCTTGCTTGCTGCTAGATCCTGGTGCCTTGTACATAATAATAGGTACTATGGGCAGCAACAGTGTCAAGTGCCCTATATGCTTTAACTTATTTAGTTCTCATAACACTTCTAGGAGGGAGGGAAGATTATCACAGACGGGGAACGTCAGGCCCAGAGAGATTAAGGAACTTGCCTGAGGTTGGCCACCTCACTAACAAATTGAAGAGCAAGGATGGATTCAAATCCAAACAGTGTATGTCTAGAGTCTGCTTTTAACCACCACGTAAGGGCATCATAGACATTTGCTGATTTGGAGGGATTAGAGGAAAGATAATTAGAATTCCCAAAATTTTTAAATGATGGAATATATTAAACACAACTTTTACTGGTTCAGTAGTTTACTAAAGTTCTTTATGTAATGAGAACATTCAACAAATTATAAGGTATATCATACGTGTTTTACTAACAGGCGAAAAATGATCCTTTATGTGTAAATGTATGATTCTAAAAAGTTGGGGCTTTTTTTTTCCTGGAGCCCAAAAAACGAGTTATAAAGCTTATTTGGAAGAATAAACATGCAAAAATATCTAGAAAAACTCTAAAAATAGAAAGGAAAGAAAAAAGAGCAGTGGATGGTGGAAGGTAGGCCATGCCAGATAGTAAAACACATTTTGAAGCCTCAAAAATTAAAATGATGTGGTATTAGGACATGAATAGACGGCTAACAGAACAAAAAAGAAGTCCAGAAAGAGACCAAAATGCATATAGAAGTTTAGAATTTTACAGTAATGATCACACTAAAAACTTATTTTGACTACATAGACATAAGAAATCTATCTTTCCTAAATCTAAAAAACTGCTCCCTAGAGTGTTTTCCATAGAATTTGTTTCTGTGACTCATCTTTATTCAGTAAATAGTTTAAGGTGAACTTTATCCTTGATAATCTCTAAACAATTATGAATTCTAAAAAAATCATCAGTACCCAAATTATCTACACTAAGAATAAAACAGCTAAAACAATTATGACAAGATAAATAAATGAATAAGGGAAGAGAAGTAACATAAAAGCAAAAGACCTTTAAGAGAGTTAAGAGTGATTTTGAAAGACTGTTTAGCAAACATTTATCAGTCCCCCACAGAATGGCAGGAATTCTAACAGATGTCAGGGGGAAATAATGCCCTTCCTTTCAGATGTCTAAACAAGACCCTATGTAAAGAGTTGAAGGGCTATGCCAGAGGTTTGTGTGAGGGTCAGGGGACCCTCAGGAGGGAATAGTTAGTTTTAATGGGGTTCAGGATATTGGGGAGGAACAGAGAAGTCTGCATGAAGGAGGGGACATTCAAGTAGACTATAAGGGAGTAGAGTTCACCTTAAGGATGCAAGGCAGATAGGGGACTGAGGGGAACCCCCTCCTGACACAGAAATGGAATAAACATGGCCTAGCTAGAGTTTAGGGAGCTTGTGGGAGAATAACAGGAGGGGAGGCAGAAAAGGTAGGCTAGAGCCACATATTGACTGGTCAGGTATGCTGTGCCGAGAAATGATAACTTGATCCCATAGGCATCAGGGAAGCCACCCAATCTGTGATTTGTAAATCAAGAGGAATATGACTTGTGTAAGGTAGGACAGTGGGGAGGGAATCAAGTCCCTCCTCTCTGGCCTATTTTTTGTCTCCTGGAAGCTGGCAGATGTGCCACAGCTGGTCTCCATGCATCTCCTTCTTTCCCCACACTGCAGACTAGGACTTCTTTCATGGTTTCTTAGTGGCCTCCTGTCACTATCATGAGAACCCTGGTCCCCTTATTGAGTAGGGTATGTAGGGTTCCTCAGGTGACCCCTGCCTTCCTCTCCAGCCTCTTCAGCCACTGTTCATTCACCTGGCCCTAGGCACTGGCATGCAAACTATTACCAGGTTCTGAAACATGACCCCTCTCACCAGCTCTCTTAGTTCCACGTACTGTTGCCTTTGCCTAAAATGCTCTCCTTCCCCATCATTTTTTTTTTTTACATCATTCAAAGTTTCTAGTGCCAAGCACAGTACCTGGCCCAGTGTAGCCACTCAAATGTTTGTTGAAGGAACGAATGAGTAAATGAATGGACTAAAGTTCATCTGAGTTTTTGTCTGCCCCTGGAAACCTTTCCTGACCTCTCTCATTGGGTTTGCCATAGGTTGCCCTAATTTCCATTCTCTAGTTCCTGTCCCTACCAGTTTTTCCTTCTCTCTTAGAGATGATTGTTTGTTATCTGTCTCCCATCCCCCACGGAGTGTGAACGTCTTGGGGAAAAGGATTATCTTTTACCTCTATATCTCAGATTCTAGCACGGTGCCTACTACACATTGGTCTCACTAAATGTTGGAGGGGAGTTAGATGGGAGGTGAGGGGGAAGATTCAGGGAATCAAAGCAATAGCAGTATTTACAAGGGCATAATCAACGATAGAAAAAACAGACTGATCTCCTCTTGGTGCTAGGAGATACAGGTTCCCTAGGGCTGGAGGAAGAAGGTAATCTCAAGTATTCACCTTGGCAAAGGAGAGAATGACATGAGTTCCCATAGAACTACTCTGTCCCTCCCCATGGCTATTTGGGTCCCTCTTCATAGATCATTTACCCAATGGGCACTGGGAGGCAAGTACCCCATAAGTCCCAGATGATGCAGTGTGTCTCGTAGGCACCCTGCCACCTACCTGGGGCCCTCCATTTCCAGGCATTCAGAAAAGAATAATCTCCATACATCACCATTTAATCTACAATCTTACATCTTGGTTTCTATTGTAGAATAAAGACCCCAAGATGGCTCGAGTTGCACTGGAATCTCTGTACAGATTACTTTGGGTTTACATGATTCGAATTAAATGTGAAAGCAACACAGCTACTCAGAGGTAAGAAGCTGGCTTGGGTTAATGGTAACCACACACTCAGCCAGTGAAGAGGGTGTTTTGTTTTATTGCTACCTATGCTGACCATACTAGAAGCTGTTCAAACCTGACAGTTTCTAAAAGGTCTAAATCCTAAGGACATTTTCAGGCTTTCCTTGGTCATTGGCTCAGCAGCCATTACAGAAACTCCAGCCTCTGCCAAGTTTCGTGTCCAGGGCTGCATTTGCCTCTTTAACAAAGGAAACGGCTATAATTTTCCAACTGCCCTTAGTTTTCCAGAAAAACTTTTCGTAGAGTAATTATGCTAATGGAAAAGGGATGAAGTGGTTTGTTTTCTTTTTCTGAATTCTCTCTGATACTTAGATAAAATGAAACATCTGCCATTTTCCCTTAAAGAACTGGAGCTCAGCCAATCTTGCTTGTTTTCTCTTTTTTCCCCTTATCTTTCAGCCGTCTTATAACCATCATCACAACGCTTTTCCCCAAAGGGTCCCGTGGTGTGGTGCCAAGGGACATGCCTCTGAACATCTTTGTGAAAATCATCCAGTTCATTGCCCAGGTAATGGAGAAACTTCTGGCACTGAGAGTCCTCTAATTGCCTTGAAGTAGCCAGTCTCCTTCTTATGAAGTACTAACAGATGAAGAGTCTAAAATAATATCTTACATGTATAGACTTTTTAGAATGGTTTTGCAAGTGTTTCTACACATAGTTTTCTTTTCTTTTTTTTTTTTTTTTTTTGCTTCAGAACAAATCGTGACATGGATATGTCACGTGTTTTCAGCGTTTGGCAAATGAAGTAACTGAGAGACAGAGTTTAAGTGACTCATCTAAGGTCACAGAACCTATTAGCAAAAGTCTCTTGACTCTTACTCCTTGTTTTTTCCTGATTCTCTGTGCTGGATTCTGTAAGTCAGTAGGAAGCGAAGAGTCTGATGTTTGGAGGAAATCAAAAGAAGACAATTTAGTGAAGTTTGAGGAGTAAATAATCTCTAACTTTCACCCTTTGAAAATAAGAATGCAATAGGAATATTAGCATTTATCAAGCACTTACTCTTTGCCAAGAACTGTTCCAAGCACTTTACATGTACTAATTTACTTAAACACGGGGTCCAATAATATTAAACATAGTTTTTAGTATTTATTGTACTATTTAGACCCAAGATTTTGACTTTTTAAAACACTATGTGAGTAAATGGTTTTACCCCACGTTTGACTTCCTGTGATTTACAGAGGAAAATGAAAATACAATTTTTCCAGTTCAACCTCTGCCATGCACCAGCTCTATTACCCTTAAGCCAGTCAGAGAACATCTTATTTCTCAGTTTCTTTGTCTGTAAAATGTAGGTGAAAATGCTTTCCCACTATACCTCAGAATGTTGTGTGGATAAAGAGAAATAATAGGCATGAAAATACTGTTGAGTTACAATTGATATTGATGTAAAGACATAAGGTTCAATTGTTACTTCACAGACTATTGAATATATGATATCTCTTTGGGTTTTTGGTATAATGAAATGCCTCTGTAATATTTGTGCTTAGGGAAAGGACATTATATGCTTTGCAGGCGGATAAATTAATGTAACTTTTCTACATGTAGAGATCATGTGGCTGAGAATGTACTTTTATTATTCTGGAATATGTTGTATAAAATGAACCTGTCATATCTTGGTAGCCACTGCCTCAAATTATTAGAACCTCACTTAAACTTTCTCATTTAAGTAACCTAAATATGCCTTATTTGATGATTGTTCATTTCACTTGCAGAATTGTCTATTACAATATGAGCCAAAGGATTTGTAATGGTAGAAAATGGTCGTTTTGCAGTATTATTTTCAAAAATACATTTTAAACTGAATTTCAAGAAGTTATCAGCATCTGTAGTACAAGCATAAAGAGTTTGGACTCTCTATAAGCCCAGAGACACCAAGTGTTTTGGTTTTTCACTTTTTTGGTTTTTTGTCGTTAGTCATTCTGTTCTTTAGGGGCTAATTGTGTATATTATATAATGAAGGCATCTCTGCATGCCACCCAAAAACAAAAGCAGCTCCACCACAGGTTAGGATGGGCACAGTCCTCCTTCAGGGACTCCCTGTGAGCCATAAAACTGAGCAGAACCTCTCTTCTTTGAGCAGCCACCTGTTTGGTGCATATGATGAAAACAGATATTTTACGTTGAATTTGTATTTTAACACTTGCTTTGTTTTCTCTTTTTCACTATAGGAGCGTTTAGATTTTGCAATGAAAGAAATCATTTTTGATTTTCTTTGTGTGGGGAAACCAGCAAAGGCTTTCAGTCTCAATCCAGAGGTATGAATGATCCTCCTGTGTACTCCTAACAGAGCATGCATTGGCAGAGCCATACCTGTGCTCTGCAACTTTGGGAAATGGAGTGAAGGACATTTTTCTAAAAAGCCTTCTATTTATTTCTGTCCGTGTTATTTGACTAAATAGTAGAGATGATGGAATTTCAGAAGTAAGGTTTTGGATGAATAGACTTAGAATGATGAAAGGTTGATGTGCTACCATATTCTGTTGTTGTATAACAGAGTTAACCTTGCCCAAAAAGATCGTCTGTCACTACCAGCCAGGTTGTTTTATTTTAGAAAAGTCAGTACTTTTTCTTATAATTATTTTGATGCAGATTAACAGGTTGAATATTGGGAAGTGATGAAACAGAGAAGAATAAGTACACGTAATAGTAAAATACTAAAACACAGTGGGATTAAATAAATAATGTATGAATGTACGTTCCTGTGGAAGCATCCCAACTAAAGGGCCAGGCGGATCATAGAAATGAATGTGTCATGGGTATGATATACAACGTGGAGTGTTGGGGCCTATGCCAATGAAAAGCACAATTTTAAACTTTTAAAAACATGATTGGCCAAGAGAAATATGCCTGGCAAGCTGCCTCTTTGCAGCCCTTTCCCTATGAGATTGTAGAAGGAATACTGAACCCGAAGTCAGCAAAGTTGGATTTGCCACTGGCCTCAGGTTCTACCACTTTTACTAGCTATATGACATTTGCCTTCTGAACTTCATCTTTTTTTTTTACCAGTAAAATGAACAGAATACTTTTCTAGATCTCCTTGCAAAATTATATTGATATTACAAACTCATAAGCAAAAAGAAGTGAAATAAATTGCACACCATAAAAAATTTTTTAAAAAGATTGTTGCCATCATCAGATATTATCTGGCTCCTTCATTCTGTCAATGAGGAAGGAAGCCCAGAGCCCAAAGGCTCGAAAGAGGCAGCTGGTTAGTCACAAAAGGGAAGGCAGGTCTCTGGCATCCTCTTGCTCCTTCCCACCACATCCTGCATTCTCTTCTTGGTGCTAAGGTTGCCACATGTCTAGGGACAGCCCAAGAAGCCTCAAAATGGGAGTTTCTGTCTGGTGTCTAATGACATCACAGGCTTCTTGAATTGCTGTAGCCAGTGAGTGAGGAGAGGGAGGGTAAAGCCAATGCAAAGCCAGGGCATTTTGGCTCGAAGGAAGCCCAGGGCCCAAATAGTAGAGTCTTCTCTTGCTCGGGAATTATGGCTCCAGGTTATTTCAATGGATAAAGGATAGTCTTTCCAATAAATGATGCTGAACAATTGGACATCTCCTTGCAAAATAATGAACTTCGACCCGTAATTTGCACTGTAAGCAAAAATTAACTCAAAATGAATCATAAACCTAAATGTGAAATCCAGCATTATAAATCTTCCAGAAGAAAACATAAAATTTTTGTGAGCTTCAGTTAGGCAAAAATTTCTTAGGATACAAAAAACATAAATTACAAAATAATAAGTTGATAAATTGAACATCATCGAAATAAAAAATGTCTGAGCTTTAAAAGATACTATAGATTAATATTAACTGTTAATAAATTATAAAGCCACAGACTGGGAAAAAGTGTTTGCAAAACACATATTGACAAAGCACTTCTATCCAGGATATATAAGGAACTCTCACAACTCAACAATAAGAAAATAACCCAGTTTTTTAAATGGGCAAAATGAACAGCCTTTCCACCAAAGAAGAGATACAAATGGCCAATAAGTGCATGAAAAGATGTTCAACATTATTAGTCATTAGGGAAATGCTAATTAAAACTACAATGAGATATGCTGAGAAAGGATACAGAACAACTGGAACTTCATACTATTTTAGTGAAAATGCAAAAAGGTACAACCACTTTAGAAAACAGTTTGGCAGTTTCTTATAAGGTTAAACATACACTTACCATATGATCTAGAAATTATCCAAGAGAAATTAAAACATGTGTCCACAAAGGTTTGAACAAATATTTATAGCAGCTTTGTTCATAATCACTAAAAACAGGAAAGCAACTCATGTTCAACAACTGTCTAAACAAATCATGAATCATCAATACAATAGAATACCATTCAGCAATAAAAAGGAACAAATTACTGATATTGCCGCAACATCTCCAAAGCATTACGCTAAGTGAAAGAAGCCAGACACAAAAGGCTATGTACTGTTTGATTCCATTTATATCACACTCTGGAAAAGACAAAATTGTAGGGAGAAATTAAACAATGATTGTCAGGTGCTGGGGTTGGGAGAGGCATGGGGGAGCTTTTTGGGATGATGGAAATATTTTGTATCTTGACTGTGATGGTGATTATCTGACTCTGTATGTTTCTCAAAACTCAGAGAACTACACAACTAAAAGGAGTGGATTTTACTACATGTGAATTATATCTCAGTAAACTTGACTTTAAAAAAAATAACATGGAGATTCTAGCCTATCTTATATATTTGCCAGCAGGAACTTTTCAGACATTTTCTCTAATCCTCACTATAGCCCTGTATGACCAATAGGTATAATTACCCTCATTTTATAGAAAGGAAGCTGACACTTGGTCTTGGAAAAGTTAAGTAATTTCTCAAGACCAGACAAATCATAAAGGGGTAATACATGATGCAAACCTATAAAAATATTTTTTAAAAATTATTTTTGAAATGAAGTTCAAAATATATGTCTCAAATTATCGCATCTTACTTCTTCGCTTGGTATTGTCCAGAGGGAAGTAAAACTAAGAGAACTGGCAAGGATGGTTCATAAATTAGATAATCCACTTGTAAATAACTGAGGCTTGACCATTATGTCAATCCATGGTTATTCTGTTGGTACTGTGTTTCCTGAATTGAATATTATACTTCCTCACCCAAAACGATGCTGTGTCTTGGGAAAAATACGCAAGCCTAGAAAACATTTCATGTAAGAACAACTAAAATAAATGAAGGAACTAATAGACTTTGATATACAGTGAAATTTTTTAAAGTCAATAATTTTTCATTCTAGAAAATGGAAATAGAATATAATTGAAGGCCATAAAATCATCAAGTACACATTGGATTGGGTATAAATGAGCAGAGAAATGTTCACCAAATCCTGCTTGAAATGTCATCATTCCTTGAAGCCTGAATAAATAGTTTGAGAATGAATAGACATAGTTGTTACTTTAAGTTATAAAACATAATTAGGCTCCACAGGCAAACCTGACTTAGACACATAACTTCTCACCTACAGGTTATGTGGCCTCAGTTTCCACACCTGAAAAATGGGAATAACCATACCTTCCTTGTATGGCTATTTTAAAGATGGGAGTTAATGAGCAGTCCTGGATGTATTTTGGGGACTCAATAAATTGTAACTAGATTATCATTGTTAGTACTAGTAATTATTTTCTGCTGTAGATAGTAATCTACTTTGTGAACTGATTACTTCACGTGGTTTGAAAATATGTGTGTAAATGTTTTTCACATGGCTGTTTAAGGAAGTACAGATGTTTTAGTGCCTTCTGACCTTTTAAGGTCATCTCTCCTGGGAGCAGCTGTCTTACTGAGTCATCTTTCAGAGCCAACATCTTGCCTTACCGGAGCCTGAAGAAGATAATCTGGCCCAGAATGGCGTTTCTTCTTATAAGCTTGTATGCTTGTATCAGTAACAGGTTTTGCAGCATTGAAGCTTTAAAAATTATTTTCAGACTTGACAGCCTTTGTGAATCAAAGTCAACAACCTGCAGTTCAGAGCAGACGATGTTTGTTCTGCGGTTCACATTTGGAATTCCTGTTTGTTTTCATTCAGTCTTTGTGAATTAACACACGTGGCCTCTCTCTCCCTCCGGGAGACATAGAGCCTTTTATTTACTTCAGTTGCCTTAGTTGCAGCTGCTCCAGAGGATGACTGCCTCTCCCTTTGAGGGGCACCCAGCATCCCCCAAACAGAATATGATGTATGACCATCTGAAACATGCCCTCCAAGTTTGGGGAAAATCTTCCCAGTTGTTTTCTTGTGATGCAGCAACAAACAGTGACAGAAACTTAATTTTATTTTCATAGATTTGACCTAAACTCTTGTGCATATTAAAAGACTTTCTCATGCTAATCTAGATGGGGAGCCAAGCTTAACTTCTCTAAAAGACTGGTAGTTTAATTCCATGATGCTAATTGGGTCTCTTTTTTTAATCATGAACATATTGTCTCTCACAGAGAATGAACATTGGCTTACGGGCCTTCCTGGTCATAGCTGATAGCTTGCAGCAGAAAGATGGTGAGCCTCCCATGCCGGTTACAGGGGCTGTTCTCCCTTCAGGAAACACACTGAGAGTGAAGAAAACATATTTGAGTAAAACGCTAACTGAAGAGGAAGCCAAAATGATTGGTGGGTTTCAAGGATGTGTTAGAGCTGGGCCTTATTAAGCTTGAAAATGACCAACAGATACCTACCCTTAGTGAGATTTGCTTTTAAAAAGTCTTCGTAAAAGGAGCTGACGAGACATTCCAACATTAGTTGTTTTGATTGATTCAGGCCGTGCTTTGGTTTACTGCTCTTTAAACTTATTGGAGCTTCCTGGTAAACCTTTTTTCATTTAAATGTTAGACTTTTCTGTCTGGTCTTTTCAAACTTCCAAATATTGATTATCTACAATTTACAGTAAATTTCTGAGACATCTGTGTCCTTTGGTAGAGAACCCTATTTATAAGGCAACGATATATTTGTTCATTTTTATGGTTCCTTTCCTTCTTTTTCAGTAAAATTAGTTCAACCTGTGTTTTAAACATGCCAAATCCCACATACGCTAGGTTGTATTGTGGGTTCAGCCTACATGAGATTATTTTCTTTTTAATTTAGCTATCTTAATTCAAAGAGGTGATTATTTGCATTTATTTCATTCTTACTGAGTCCCTGAATTTAGATACCTACTGTAGTAGGTACTTGGTTAGGATAGTTCCTGGATTGCAAAGGCCTGAAGGAAACACATGAGGAAACTTTGCTTTAAAATATTTATCTTTCATTAAGCAATTCTTAAATGAGTTCAGAAAGATTTAGTGATTGAGAAATAACCATTAGTAATTGTTTCATTAAAGTTCAAATTTGAGATGCAAAGCAACTTACTTTTCATTCGTATTGTATCCATAAATATATAAAATTCATATACATCTGTGAAATGTATATGCTATACATATTTTTCTTCCACTGTAGGATATTGACACTGTATTTACTGAAAGCAGTAAAAATAATATAACTAAAATATATTTTTCTTAGTTTTAAAATTTATGATGTGAAGTCATTTTATTTTACTGGAAAAAAAATCCGCACATATATTTCAGAGAATAATATGAAGTTGTTAAAATCCTAACCCTAAATGAGAATTATCTTTTATTCACATAATCACTAATAATGGTGAGTCTTCTTGTATTAACCAGAAACATAAAAATTCTAAAGTAAAATTTTCTATTTCCTTGTTTATGTTAACTTTCCTGGCAAATATTTCCCTTTGAAGTATTAGAATTCCTATTTATTGAATTTAAGTGATTATTTGAACACTTACTAAGTGCAGGCCATTATGCTAAGAGTACTGCAGATAAGAGATTGAATTAGCCTCTGCTCAAAGAAGTCATTGACCCAGAAAAAGTCTTCAGGAAAAAAATGTCATAGAGGATAAATAAACTACGGTTTCATTCTTTGAAAGATTTAGTCAAAGAAATAACTATAATCCTTGTTTTTCAGGCATGTCATTATATTATTCTCAAGTACGAAAAGCTGTGGACAACATTTTAAGGCACCTTGATAAAGAAGTAGGAAGATGTATGATGCTAACTAACGTCCAGATGTTGAACAAAGAACCCGAAGACATGATCACGTGAGTACAGCGAGCACTGAGCTTTCAGTGAACGACTGATTCACTAAAAGACAGCACTAGAGATTCTTCTCATTTATTCTTCCCATTTATTCTGTATTTTGTTCTCATCTTCTTAGAATCAGAGTTCTAAGAAGTGTTACGAATAGTAAAAACATAATTTGATAATATTTGACTAACTCTAAAAATAAGGTCAAACCTGAGCTAGATCTATTTTGGTTATATCTCAAGTATCTTTAGGCCAGTAAGTTAGAAAATGGGGCCCAAGCCTCTTTTACCTGTCCACACTTTTCAGAAGTGATGTTCTGCTCCCAAGCTTTATCACAGCACATGCTGTATGGTAACATCATCAGTTCACAGACGTTCCATCTTTATAAATCTCAGATTCACTGTTTCTAGTAATAGTTCCTGAACTGTGAGAGTTAAACCTACTTTTAATAGTCTCTATGCAACTGTGCCATTGAAACACTGGATTTAAGAAAGCATTTGTAGCTTTGAATGTAGAAATCAAGTCTTTTTAGCCAAGATCTAAGATCTGGATTTGTGATTAGAGCTCTGCAGAAGAAACTCATACAGCTTATATTTGCTACTTTTGATTAATTATGGCAGGAACTAGGATTATGTTATAACTTTACACTTTAAGAAAGTTTGGACTTTGTTGTTGGACTGTGAATTAAATTATATTTGGCACCTGTGCGGCTTTCCAAAAATATAATGAGGAAAATTTCCTTTGTCACTCAGCATATCCAGTTCCAAATACCACAATTAGTTGGAGAGTTGTTACCTACACAGGGAAGTTCGTATTGTGGGTGTGTATTTTTATTACAATGGTAGCATATCGAAAACAAAGTATGACAAAACAAAACGTGATAAAACAAAGGGAAAAATATGAGATTATTTTAAATACATGTTTAGCAGCCTATCAAGTTAAAATGAAAGCCACCTCATCAGGGCTCCACTTGAATCTGCAACCATTACTTGGCACAGTGTGATTCCTTCCAGACCTTTCCCTCTGTCAACACAAATTTATGTATATACATATTTTCTTCACAAAAATGGGATTACACAATGCATATTATCCTGCAGCTTACCAGTCATTTGATTTAGATGATATGAAGATCATGTTGCTTTAGACTTTTCAACCAAAACCATAGCAGAATCAAAATTGACCAAGGTTAATAACATTAATTATACTATGTCTCTAGTTCTTACCTCACAAATTTGTCAGATTGTCAATAAACTTTTAACCTCATTATTACAAACTCTTTGAATATATTAAAGCAATTTTCGATTTATAATGTAGAAGATATAAGAAATGCTTTTAAAAGTTCTGCCGTGTAGTTGTTTCCTCTCAAAATAGTAAAGAAATGAAAGACCTTCAAGGGAAAACTATATTTCTAATCAAGAGATCATAAGATAGGGTCAAGACCAAAACAATATTTTCAAAACCATAAAAAGGTACAAGTTTAAATGTAACTGTAAACTTCTTCGTTTGTATTTTAACAAATACCTTAAACTTTTTCTAAAGTGATTCTTTGCTTTTTCCTATTCAACCATCTTAAGACCCCAAAATAGGGCTAGGAATATTTTTGATGCTAGGCTTTAAGGCAGATCCCTGATAGAAAATAACTCATTGCTACACTTCTAAAACACAAGGACACATTAGGGCATCATATAAGCATTTAGCAGGAGACAGCTGTGGTCCACACACATTAATGGAAACAGTCATTAGAGCTGACATACAAAGTTGGTCCACTGCTTTCCCAGGCACTGCTTAGGGTATGAACTTGAACATTTAAGCATTCTGTGTTGCTCCGTTTGTGTTCCTCATCCCTTTTGTGGTTCATGCTATCAAATAATAGTAATATTTATATAATATATAATAATAATATCTGTTAACAAAAATTATGTTATTTGGAGAGTTCACATGCTCCTATAAAAGCCCAGAGAGCAAAGACTGCATTAGTAAAAGGAAATCGTGCACCAATTAGAGTTTCTAATCTAGGCTTGCTTTATCAGCCTGGGAGCCTGGCAGAATTCCCCCTACACTTCAGGCCAGGCAGGGTCATCTGTTTTCCGACAGATATGAAAATAATCCCGGCTGTTTAAAACATCTGGTGAGCAAGTTAGGAGAACTGTTTAAACAACTCACTGTGTTGCAGATGAACAGTGGGGAGAGATCACCAGGCTCTAACTCTGTACAGCTATTGAGGATGTCATTTGAAGACTTCTCTAGAGTCCTCGTGCATCCCATTCAAAAGGACTGTGGAGAAGGAGAGAAAGTAATCTTATGACTTTCCACAAAAGCAGAGTATTTTAGAAGTCAGCATATATCTGTTTTATTTTGCACATAAACAGTTTCTGATTCATTCCTAAGAAGCTTACAAAAGCATGCTAAAAAGTCATGTCACAGAGCAAAAATTCTGTCTGATCATCATCTTCAGATGATAGAGACGATAATTCTGCTTATTGCATTTCTGTTCTGACCACAATTACTGCTCCAAGAAGGAATTACTTCTATGCTACTTTGCATTGTTGTGATTGTGTTTATATCCTATGATTGCATTACTTTGGTTGCCAATTTTATATTTATTCTCAGAAGAATAAATCATCAGAATGTAATTTTGTTGTTATATTTTATCACTTAAGTTATTTGAAAGATTTGATGTGTCATTTAGTTTTTCCATAAAGGTTGTTGATAAAATATGTGGTTAAGAATCAAACAGTTATCTATTTGAACACCTAAAAATGGAAATAATTTATCACAAAATTTACATTTTTCCTTGAGATTTTACAACAGAATACAAAAGGCATTAATTACCTTTAATATTTATATTCTCAAGAAAGTAAAAAGAGGGAAGGAATCTCCATAGAGGTCAGGCACATCAGTATAATTTTAAAAATCCGAAATGGGTGCACAACTATATATATTTTTCAGGATTTTACTTAACATTATGAAAGACTTATTTTTGGAAGCACTTAATTTTTTTTAAAAGCAGGGCTGGGGACTCTAGAGGAGAAGTGTAACTCATCAGGGAGAGAAGCTTCCAGATGTCGTGCTTGTTAGAAGCACCATTCCTTGTATATATTAAAATCCCATTTTTAAATGCTGAATGTAGGAAAGACTGCCGTGTATTTCTTATGTACTGATGCATTAGGCATTTCAGTGAATTCAGTGTTTTAAATGCCCCCTGCAGGGACCAGACCCCACAGAGCCCAACTGAATGGCAAGCCTGATGGTGGAATGCTAGTGATATCAGCATTTTTCTTTTCAGATATATACCTTTGTCAAATATTTAAATCTTTATAAGTTCTCTTAGAACTGGCCTAGCTATAAAAGTCAATAAACATTTGAGAATAATATGGAGCAAACACCAGGCAGTGATTCAGAAGCCATGGATTCTAGTCTTTGTTCACATATTTGATTGATTTTTTTTTAATTCTGATAACCTTTGACCTATGTTTAAACTTTATTTTCAAATTCTAGGGGTGAGAGAAAGCCAAAAATAGATCTTTTCAGGACCTGTGTTGCTGCTATTCCCCGACTGCTTCCTGATGGGATGTCAAAACTTGAACTTATTGACTTGCTGGCTAGGTGGGTGAGAACCGTACTGAGCATTATTTGATCAAAACTGATTTTAATACTTTGTCTTTATTCCTTAAAAAATAGGGGCCAGCTCCGTGGCCGAGTGGTTAAGCTCGTGCGCTCTGCTGTGGCGGCCCAGGGTTCGGATCCTGGGCGCGGACATGGCACCGCTCATTAGGCCACATTAAGGCGGCGTCCCATATCCCACAACTAGAAGGACCTGCGACTAAGATACACAACTGTGTACAGGGGGGGTTTGGGGAAATAAAGTAGAAAAAAAAAAAAGAAGATTGGCAACAGTTGTTAGCCCAGGTGCCAATCTTTAAAAAAAAAAAAATAGAATGATTATCAAAAACTGACAAGTATTTACTAAATTAGGCATTATGCTAGGTACTATGTGTAGGCAAGGAGGAATAAAGAAAATTTTTTTATTTTTCTGTTTTTTCTTGCACGTTCAGTGGTTTAAAATCCAATGTGGAAGCAAATTACATAAGCATAAAAGGTAACTAACAATCCAAGGCCTGAAATTGTGCAAATTAATGACACAAAAAGTGTGATATATGAGTTCAGTGATGTATGAGTTCAGTCATGGACTGGGGAAGTCTGCAAATAACTCCTGGGAGAAGGTGGAACTTGAACTGCCCTTTGAAGGACAGACAGAATTCAGAGGGGTTTACAAAGGGAGTGACATGAGCAGAGGCACAGAGGTGGGACTGGGAAATGAGGAGATGAGTCTGGCTGGAAAAGACCCTGGCTTCATTCTGGGTCTGATGCCCAACCTGAGACCCACAGACCCCCAGAGGCCCAAAAAAGGTGGGTAATAGGCATCCTGAACTAACTTTAGTACTTCAGAAAGCTGCCAAAAATCATATATTTATCACCCTCCCCATCCTCCACAAGAACGCACACTCTAAATAGAGCCTAAAGTAATTTGCTTTGAGTAAAATTATATCATTATAGTTAAGTAAGCTTAATTTTCTCATGTTGATCTGAAGTTCTAGTTGACAATTATGCATGTCTTTAATTTAAAAATCAGAAGTGTCTTATTACCTAAATGCAATTGAGAAGGCAAAATCATTAGAAACATGGGGTGCATGGAGGGAGTGGAATGGGGAAGAACAAAAGTCATCCTTGATTTGAAAAAAAGAGAGAAAAAGGAGTTTGGAAACCCAAGGATAAAAAGAAATGGAAATAAGACTGGAGAGGTAGGTTTTCAGCTAATCTTTACTTTTAGCTGAGACATTTGGACTGATGGAGTTTTTAAGGAGGAGAATAACATGATGAAAAATGTTGTTTTAGGCTGGTTAATCTGATAATGGTGAAATAGAGGAAAGCCCGGAAAAGGATAACAAATATTAACGCTGATTGAATGAAAGATGCATCATGTGTATCCTTGTTTACTCACATTCTCTAGCCTTCGGAGAGCACCCTTCCCATCAATATCCAAATAAAGTAACCCAACCCCCGTCTCACATGACTGCAGACTACCCAGTGGTCACCCCACAGCTTTTGAGTATCCCCATGGAGCACCATGTCTCCTGGTGCTCCCTGATTTGGACCACCAGTTTGGACTCCTCTGTTGATCACTTCCTGCTATCAATTAATAGCTTTTACAGCCTAGTGTCCTTCCCCATTGCTCTTCACTGCAAATGTAGACACAGTCACTCCTTTCCTTCTTCCAGTCACCACTAGAAGAAGAATGATGCAGGATTTTGAGGTTTACTGAAGAACCATTACTTTGAAAACCACTGTTTCAAGCCTTGGTGCTCTCTGACCAAAGCCTTCTACTCTTCTCGCTGGCTTTTGTCACCTACTACCTATAACTGATTCTTTGCTGTAATCAGCAACCTCCAGACCATGGGTCCTTCTTCCTTCTTCCATTCCATGTTTAGATCTTCAGGTGAGGAGGTCTAAGGAGGAACAAAGGGTGGATTCCTAAGGAATAGTAAACACAGTGATTTGGGGGTGGGGGAAGCTGAGGAATAAAGAGACTGAGATGCTACAAAGGGTCATCCACAATAATATTGAGTCTCTCAGGTTGATAGCAAAGACGGAGAATAAAGAAAAGCTGTGAGACAAGTGCCAAAATTACCCAGAAACGTAAAGAAGCAGCCTATCAGTTTGCCATGGACAACAGTGGAGAGGGTGGGATTAGGAGACAAGTGTTTCTACAGAGGAAGGGTTGCTGGGTGAAAAGGCTGGATATGGCTGAGAGGAATTAGGGAATAGAAGATCCCTCTTCATGGCCATGTGTACCCCTGCAGAATGAGAGACCACCATCTGAAAGATTTGGTGGAGGTACAAAAACATGGGAATAAAACTGAATCATTTGGAAATCCTGAATTTTCCATCCTTGCTTTGCCGTTTTACTAGCCACGTGATCTAGACAAATTAGTTAACCCCTCAGGCTCTCTCTTTTCCTTGGTAAAATTGGAATAATACTGCCTATCTCATAAGACTGCTGAGAGGACTAAATGACATAAGACATAGGCATTTGGTTAATCTGAGGGAAAATGTGTCAGCAGGGAAAGAATAGTTATCAGTTAAATCGAAGTAGAAGCAAAATTCACTTATTTCAGTGAACTTCTAATTGGTGATGGTTATGTACACTAAGGCCTTTGAAATACTGTTTTTTAAATATCGTGCAACGTTCTGGTAAAGTCTCTAAGGCTATTTTGCTATAAATCCATGTGGGAGAGTCTTACCTCTGGAATCACCCTGATAGGCTAATCCAGTGACGTCTGAATCTGCAGACCATGATGCCAGGCGTGTCAGGAGGGAATTCTGTTAGACATGGTTGGAATGTCAATGCTATTTATAGTGCATCGTGTTTATTATTATGTACATTCTTGCAAAGCCCAAAGCAATGGGTACTGTTTTTATGAGGAGAAAGAACAAATAAATATTCTTGAGAGTTCAAGTCTTAGGGTGAAATCAAGAAAATGACTGGACTTATATGGGAAGCCTGTGAAGAACTCTTTTACATAAGTTTCAAAAAAAGCCAGAGGCTGTTGTCCTCAGGGGAAAGATAACTTGGAGTGCTCGACCTACACACTGGGTCCTATTAACCTGTGAGAAAATGAGCCCCTTCAGATCTCCTCAAGAGAGCCAGAGGACAAATTTGAAGCAATTCAATCACAATAAATGTGGGTTTCAAGTCTTTAGTCACTTTATTTCCCCATAGTCCAATCCCATCTGGATTAAGTTGACTTTTGAGACAATAATGGTCTAGTCAGAGAGGTGTGAGACCTTTTATTCAGACACTTCACAGTCACATCCATGGTACATTTTTACTGAAGAAACACTTGGTTTTCTTCCTAATTGGCAAAATAAGACCAATATTCATGCCAGTTCATGTCCCTCCCATCCCACTTCCCTGAATAAGGAATTTCAAGGATATGTCCAACATAACTGCCCCCAGGCCCCCTTCCCAGCATTTTAGGTAATGGCTAAATACTACAGACACTCTAACCTCAGACTTTTATTAGTATGTGTAGCATAACGATGGTTCGTGGAATGAAACTGGCAAACCTCTTTCTCCAAGCTACTAGATTTCTGATTCTATACGTATTGCTCAGCCCACTCATAATGGCCAAGTGTGAGGAATCTTTCCATTTAGGCTCTATGGAAAGTTCTCAGGCCTTCCTGAAGTTATGATAAGATCCCTGGGGAGCACTTCTTTCTTGCTCTCAGCAGAGCCTGCTGTCTGGGTCCCCCAAGGATTCTCCACGTACCGGGGAAATTTACTACTCTCCTTGGCAGTCGCCATCTTTTTTTTCTCATTCTCTTTCCAATATTTCCTGCTCTATCCCTTGACCACAGGAAGGACCTTTCCCCAACAGTCTACAGGCTCCTGTCTCTGTCACTTCCTGCAGCACTGCATATGCACTAAGGGTTTGCTGTTCAATATTTACCCTCCCCTTTCAAAAATTTGTCATAGGGTTGTGAGAATTAAATAATGCAATTAAATCATTTAGCATAGTGCCTAGAACACAGTAAGCTCTCAGCAAATGTTAGTTATTTTTAGACATCTTTACATTTGAATAACATATTATGCCATGACGTACAATGTATCTTCATATACATTAAGTTAGGAAAGCTGGGCATGTATTCATTCCTATTTTCAGACAAGGAGATTGAACTTCAGAAGAGTGAAGTCAGTGGCCCAAATTTACAGAATTTTCCTGGAGTCAAATGAAAGTAACAAATGTCACTGGTTTTATGGAGAATAATAGATGAACACCTTTTATACAGTATTTTCCTTATAATTTGTGGAAATTTATGAGGTAATGCATACACAATTCCAGGATCTTCTGTAGTATCTGAAAAATATTTATCATTTGCCATGTATCATCTGCTTTTCAGCATATGTCTGTATAATGGAAGGAGGCTAGTTGTTTTGAGTAGTTGACTGACAACTATAGTCTCAATTGCATATATTGCCTCAATAAACCACTTAATCTTTATTTTAATTGAAATGCAGTTTAAAGCATATATTGTAACTATAATGTAATGGCAATGTAAGCAGGTGGGAGTTCATTCTTTAATACTTGCAGGGAAGAAATTTCCAGCACTTCTGGTGAACCATTCCAAAGGTTAATGGTCCACCTGTCAGGAAGTCCCTCCTTTTAGAAACCCATGTCTCCTGGACTCCACTATGAAACCGTTTCTTTCTCTTCTGCCCTTGGTGACGTTATAGGACAGCAGGTCCCTCACCTCTTCCTAAGGATCTTTAGTTTATCTTGCCGTAGTTTAGAGGAGGCTGTTTCTCCTCATTGGTCTTTTCTTCTGGATATGGTTTGTGGATTTGAAATTACTCCCTTTTCATTCCTGCACCTCTATACCACAAAAATTATTGAACACTACTAAGCTGATTTCATCTGAATTTGAAGCTCACCTTTACAAAAGTATTTTCCATTAAAAGTCATTCGTCTGATCTGGCCAACCAACAAGGTGGCCTTGCTCAAGTTCTGGTTTCTTTCCCATTTTACCCACGTCCTTCCTTATTCAATAACAGCCTCATAGGAGCAGCACGTGCCCTTGTGATCATGCCACTCACTTGCTCTAGCTCATTGCAAACCATCTGCCCCAGCACAGCCTGTGCAGAATGTCATTCAGGTCTAATCAGGCCGGACTGGTCAGTGCTCCTCGTGCCAGCTGCCTGGGGGGACAGCTGCAATTGATGTTGGCGGTGGTGGTTTCTTTTGGGCTGTTTTACTGCTATGTCACTGTGAAGCCCTTTTAAGCCCCCTCAATGGTTTTATTTGTGTGTAACCATGTATCTGTGACCTCGTTTTAGGCTCCTGGAAACCAAATCAGCTTCTTGGAAATTTTGCCTTGGTCCCCAAGCTAGTCAGACTTCTCCTTGAGCTACCTTCTCTTACAGTCTCTCTCTTCTCTTTCAATTATGCCACCAAACTCTCCCACAGGACAGTTTTTTTAATTTAATTGCAGTTGTTTATTTTGTGGGCAAGAACCTGTCCTTTCTTTTCTGGTCGGGTCTCTCTCTGTGATGGCCCAGCAGGGGTTTGAAGAACGCCTTTTCCTCTCCCGCACTCCTTGCTTGCTAGACAAGGAGACATCAGAGGACTTGGAAATATGCCGGCCAGCACCACGCTGCTGTCCTACACATCCTGAATACTCAGAATGGCTGGACAGCTTTCTCATTTAACTTCCTTTTTAGTTGGCTATTTTTTTCCTGTTTCCTGACTTATAATATTAAATCTCATGTGTCTTACAAGATGATCTGTGATTATCTGGTTAAAATATAATACAAGTAAAAATGAGAAAGATCTGGGTGTAAGAAATGGCAGTAATATCCAATAGGCAGCTCTCTACTCATACTCTTCAAGGAACAAAGGCAGGGAGGGACCCTGCCCCTGTCGTAGCTGCTTCTCCTTCACCTACGCCTCCTGCCATGAAGACTTGCCTTGATGCCTTATTTCCACTCTGTCTCAGTTCCGTGACAGTCTGGACTCTGTCTTCTACAAGCATTCCACTTTTATTGTCAACCAGGACTTCTATTCCCAAAGCTCCTTCCCCTCCCTCTTCCTGTCTCTTCATACTCCAGGAATATTTTTGAGTCTTTTCACTGGTTGAGCATGTGAGCACCATCATTTCAAGAGGAGTTGTTACCCAAAATAGCAAGAGCTGCGCCACGTTGCGGCTCTCAGAGTCCTTAAAATGATCCTGTGTTATGGTTGAAAGTTAAGACAGATTCTAGACTGCAAATGATGAATGAGAGCAAATGCAGATGAAGGGTAGAATTAATCTCATTTGGAAAGCTGAAAGTATTTACTTAAAAGCTTCATCTAAATAGACCGTGACATGGCTTTTATTTTGACTCTAAAGACAGATGCTTGCCTAGTTTCATGACTGTATTAGTTTGCTAGGGCTGCCCTCACAGTGTACCACAAACTGAGTGGTTTAAACAACAGAAATTTATTGTCTCACAGTTCTCGAGGCTAGAAGTCCAAGATCAAAGCGGCATTATGTTGCTTCCTTCTGAGGGATGTGAGAGAGAATCTGTCCATGCCTCTCTCCGAGATTCTGTTGGGTTCTGTAATCTTTGGCATTCCTTGGCTTGTAGAAGCATCACCCTGATCTCTGCCTTTATCTTCACATGGCGTTCTCCCTGTGTGCATGTCTGCCACCAAAGTTCTCCTTCTTATAAGCACACTAGTCATATTGGATTAGAGGCCCACCCTACTCCAGCATGACCTCATCCTATTTAGCTAATTACATCTGCAATGACCCTATTTCCAAATAATGTCCCACGCTGAGGTACTGGTGGTTTGGATTTCAACATGTGAATTTGGAGGGAGACACAATTCAATTCACAACAAAGACCAACATCATTACCATCAGTTAACAGTTCTTGAGTGTCTGTTGTTCCTGTCCTAAAGAGGTGGTTTGTTATCTGCGGAAGACATTCATTAGGAATAATAAACTTAAGATGGGAAAATGGCTTCAAATGTTTTTTATAAACTAGTGTTTTCAAACCATGGGCTACAAAGATGACTCCAAGCTGCCTGTAGAGTGAAAGAGTGTTTCATCCCAAATGAGTGGGCTTCAGGCCCTTAACCCCAGCTTCAATCAAAACCCTCAGATTTTATGTATTATATATTCTACATAAAATTTTTTGGAAAAAATGCAACTGCTAATTGTTGTAAATTCCTGCTTTAGACAGTCCTTAATTGGAAGCCCAGGTTAAAGGCCTTTTTCTTTCAGGAACTATGATCTACTTAAGAACTATAGACTTAGTGGGGCAAGCCCTTCCCTAAAGAGTTAGCTTAGATCTTTCTTCTGAGAATCTTTGTAGAACTTTTCTTGCTTTTGGAACGGGAGATATATCTGCCTGACTTGGCATATATCTGCTCATTAACGAGCTTTTGCCTGGTTTATTTTGTCAAATTTGGACCAGTTAGTGTACTTTATGCTTTAGAGAATAAGAAAGGTATTTGCTTATCACATTTTTGAAATACTGTCTATTCAAAACTATGTGACTGTACCAGACTTGGTTTATGGAGAAAACTTTGGATTAAGGAGTAGTCACAGTTGGAATCCTGGACTTTGAGGAAGTTCCTTAACCACTCTGGGTCACAGTTTCTTCTTCTATTGGTTGGGGATAATATCTGCCCTATTTGTGGGGACCCTTGTTGCCTTGGCCACCTTATTCTCTGACGCTGAACACTTCCAGGCTGCTGAGTCCTGGAAATTATGTCTCCTGAATATCTTTGATCTCCATCTCTCCCTTCCTTACTTACTCCTCTGCCTTGAGTCAGGCCCCCTCCACTTATTGCCCAAGTCACTGCAATGACCTCCTAGCTGGTCTCTGTGCTCAGTCTTGTTACTTCTCCAAGGCGATCTCTATATTCCTGCCTATTTTTTTTCTCAGATGTGAATCTAATCATGTTACTTCCCCTATAACTTTCAAGATACAGTCATTTTCTTCTAATAATAATAGGTGACATTTACTGAGTGCTTACTACATGTTCATTGTGTTGCTAAACACTGTACATGGATCATCTCAATGAACCTCAACAGATTTATGAGATTCAGATGCAGTTATTATCCCCACTTTCCAAATGAGGCTCTGAGGCTTAGAGAGATTGGGTAACTAGCACGAGGTCACGTAGCTAATAAGTAGCAGAGGCAAGACACTGATCCAGGCATTCTGATTCCAGAGCACAGACACTTAACCCCTTCCCTGCTGCATTGCCTCCCTGGGAGGCTCAGACCCTTCACCGAGCTGCCCCTCCTGCCTCCCCAGCACTGTCCCGCACCTCACTCTTGCAAGCACCCTACCCACAAGACACAGCCATACTGAACTCCATATCCTAATGGCTGTATACAGTGGCTTCAGTGCCTAAATCTTAGGAGAGTCTCAAAAATATTTGCTTATTAAATAAATGAATGAAAGAATGTATAAAGCATTATGTTAACTATAATGTTCCATACTAATGTTGAGATTTCATATTATTATGATGTTCTAGATTAAAGCACGAATACACTGATATTCTTCAGTTGACTAACTCAGGAATTCTCAGCCTTGGCACTATCAACATTTTGGGCCAGATAATTCTTTGTCATAGGTAGTTGTTCTCTACATTGTAGGATGTTTAGCAGCATCCCTGGCTCCTGCCTACTAGATAGATGCCATAAGACACTCCATGTTGTGACAATCAATAATGTCTCTAGACATTACCAAAGATCCCTTGTGAGGGCAAAACAGATTGAGGACACCTGGCCTAACTTTTGATTGCTCATTTCCACTGAACTTCTAGATGAGTCCCTTAGTTTCTCCAGTACCATCCTTAAAATGGTAGGGTTTGATACTAACTTATTCTGTAGTCAATCATGTATTAAAAAGTACTCATATACAGCAAAGCGCAATATGGTATCTTAGATTGCATTCTGAAACAGAAGAAGAACATTAGTGAGAAACTGGTGAAATCTAAATAAAATCTGTAGTTTACTTAAGACCATTGTACCAATGTTAATTTCTTAGTTTTGATTAAAGTACCATGGTTATATAAGATATCAACATTAAGGGAGCTGAGTGAAGAATGTAATCATATATTAAGGGAGGGTGACCCATTTTTCAGACACAAATAAAAGCAGAGACCTATATACATTCCTTTATAAATCTAGAAGAAACGCTAATAAAGTAAATGATCTTATTGTCTTTTATTCATTTCACAGGCTCTCTATTCATATGGACGATGAACTGCGACATATTGCACAAAACTCTCTTCAGGGTTTACTTGTTGACTTCTCAGACTGGAGGGAAGATGTACTATTTGGCTTCACCAACTTCCTGCTCCGAGAAGTCAATGACATGCATCACACACTCCTTGATTCGTCCTTGAAGTTACTGCTCCAGCTGCTCACCCAGTGGAAACTGGTCATACAAACTCAAGGAAAAGTCTATGATCAAGCCAACAAAATCCGAAATTCAGAGGTGATTTTCACGTTCTTCTCACCAATTTATGTTCTTTTACGTAGTACGTATGTAAATATGTTGCAGCCCAGAGAACCTTTGGAATTCTTACTTCCAGCCACCTGGGAACTTTCTCCCTAGTGGTGACCCTTAGTTCTTCCATCTGCATAAACTATGACCAAGAAACTCAGGGCATGCTATGCCACGTCAGGTTAGATTTGTTAACATTAACAAGGCCATTTAGGGAGTAAAAGTTGGTTTTTTCAGAGAGTCATGATTACAAATCTGTCTGTAAGAGCAAATGACTATAGGCCAGGGAGATAGAGCTGGATATGGATGGATATGGGTATGAATATACAAAATCTGTCCACCAGTTTTTTTACCCAAGGCAGCATATTGGTGGTTTTGTCTAATATCCATAGAGAATAAAATGCAATCTTGTGGTTTATCTATTCTTTTAAAGCCTCAATCTTGAATGGTAAGAATTAATGATAAGATTTTGGAGAGCAGGTTGAGAAGGAGTGTTGTCAGAGAACCAGGGGTGGTGGTGACTTGGCATTGGCGATGAGCGGATGGAGAAAGGGGTCTGGCTAGAGAAGAGCATAGCTGAGAGTCAGGAATGTGGAGGCTCAGGGAAGCTTCATAGCATTTAGGGAAGAGCTGGGATCCCAGATCGGCTAACCTCAGAGATGAGCTTCAGGTCGTTCCTCTCTCCTCGTGTTCTTCACACGCCAAAAGAGGATAGGTAGAAAAACAAGGTTTACGTATGCTTGTAAAAGGGAAACTGACCTGAAGGTGCAATCTGTCCTGTTGTCTGGCTTGCTTTTGTTTTAGACTCAGTTGGTTGTGGTTTGGGAGCTTTGAGAACCCATCTTATAAACGAGCAAAACCTAGATTAGAATCTGAAATGAAAACAAGTAGGCGAGTCTGATTAGAAAGTAAATGTTTGAAAATTCAATTTAATAGTATCCAAAAGTCTATAGAGAATTTAGGTAAAAACAAATTAGGCCACTTGGAGTATACAGTGTAACCTCAAATGGTACAGACAGAAGCAGTTTTGTTTTTAATTAATACTAATAGCCTTAGAAAAGTTATTTCTTATCAGAGGTAACAGACGGTCGATGATGTTCCAAAGCAACAATTGATCTAAAAACAAAAATGGATCTATGATATTTCATAAATAATAATGAATCATAGACATGTCTGGTTCTAAGCCATTGTCATCTATTTTAATATTACAAGGTTAAATGTGCCAAAATATGTACACATAGTAGTTTCTTCTTCGTCCACTGTTAATTTTCTAAATATAGAATGTTCTTATTGCATGACAGCTAATTGCAAATGGCTCCAGCCACAGAACACAGTCGGAACGAGGTCCCCACTGCAGTGTGCTCCATGCTGTGGAAGGCTTTGCTCTGGTTTTACTCTGCAGTTTCCAGGTGGCCACACGCAAACTGTCCGTTTTAATACTCAAGGAAATTCGAGCTTTATTTGTTGCCCTGGGTCAGCCTGAGGTATGGATCATCCTTCCGAATTTTCCAAATCAATTCTTTCAACAATTTTGAAGTTTAGATTAAAAACTATAAATAATGCATTACTATTTTATGTACTTTTGTGTCACACATGATCTCAACAAATAATTTTTGATTCATGTGGGTTTTTAATTATGAAATAGCAGTCTTGACCTACAACAGATAAGTCATATATTCTGAGAGCAACAGAAAAGACCATTCCTAGTTCTCTAAGAGATGGTGCTTTGTTAAGAAGTGAAAATTTTTGATTAGGTTATGGATCATAATGTTCAGCATACATCAAATTAAGAAGATATTACATTTATATTAGAGAATAAACTTGAGAAAATAATGCATTCCATTTTAAATAATCAAGGTACCAAACGGTCTGGCTAACTGCAAGTTGTTTAATCTCAGTAATGGTAGAATAATGGCATCATAAGAAAACGTGTCCCCTTGAGATGGGAGGAGTGAGCCAATTTTTAAGCATGATCAGCTCCAACCCACCTCCCACACTCAGTGAAGTGCTGTACACCCTTGCTCAGATGTTAAGGCTCACTGTCTGCCAGCATAAGTGACCACACTCTATGCATGAATTGATGAAAGGAGGACCAGCTTTTTATGTCACGTGCTTCTTTAGAAAAATGCTACTTTCCATTTTCTTATTTTAAATCACTGATCTTGGTTTTATGATCCTCGAAATAGTTACTGTCTTTACAAAAGATTTTCAAATTCATCACAGTCCATTCTGTTCACATTTCTTCAGATAGCTTTCTGATATATTTTAAGACATCTCTGGCATCTGGTCAATGGATCTCTAAGACATGCTATATTTTGGTAAACCTCCATTAAATCTCTAATTATGATACTAATTACCATATATGTGTCAGGCACTGTGTAAGTGCTCTATAAATATTATTTCATTTAACCCTCACAATAGCCTAAGAAGTAGTACTGTTGTTACCTTAATGTACAGACACTGAGACTGAAGTTTAGGGAGGTTAAATGCACACCCCAAATCAATAGCTAAGATGTGGCAGAGCCAGAATTCAAAGCCAGATACATATGCCTCTAAAGCCCCATGTTCTTAATGGCTATTCCAACAGACTGTTAAGAACATTTCTCATATGTTGCTTTCTTTGACCGGGCACAACTTTTTTAAAATCATTCTCATTCGTACATGAATAAAGACATTCCGAGACTTTCCTTTATAAGGCTTCTAAGTAGATAGTTTTATATTTCTGAGCTTCTCTATAGGTAAGGATGGCAAACATACACATATTCATACACACACGCACTATTCCTGTAGAATTTCATGAAGAATTTCCTATAAGATACTTTCTTTTATGCTCTTTCCAATTTGCTTCTTTCACCAAATAGCTATACACAACACAGCTGCTGCAGAGACTGTGTGGTCGATCTCCAATGCAATTTCTTTGGGACTAAAATTCAATCACAGTCAACAATTTATCAGTTATTTTAACAGATCAGTGACCTAAGTAATTAGCATTTTAGTGGTCTGGCAAAGCATATTCTTACAGGGTTCCCATTCCTTCAAATTAATGGAAACATGAATACATTAGGGAATAACGTATGGTACTGGTATTTAGATTCCTGTGTGTATCTCTATGCGTCTTTGAAATTCAGATGCATGTCTTTTCAGTACAATGTGAAATTGGAGCTCTAATTATCTTCCACTGAAACTTGAAAGACTAAACTCAGAATCCCAGGGAGTTTTGTCCATTACCTTTCACCATCTTGGCACTCACTTTTCTGTGAGAAAACCCTTATCACTATCTTGCAAACTGTTCTGCTTCATGTACTACACAAAGGCGGTGGGGTGGGTGGGAAGGATTCATTTTCCCATGGAGAATAATCACCTCCCCTTTGTACAGGATGATGACAGGCCTATGATTGATGTCATGGATCAGCTAAGTTCTTCCATTCTCGAAAGTTTTATTCATGTAGCAGTTTCAGATTCAGTAAGTACACATTTGATCCTCATTGCTGATAGTTCTTAAGTACAAGTTCTGGAGCTATCTGAAAAAGGGAGATAAAATGATGTGGAAGAATTCTGGGGTTTTATGTCAGATTAATAAACTGACACAAAAGTACTTATGAAAACAAGACTAGCTTTCAATTACTAACTTGGGAGACATTCAGATAAATTTCAAACAAAATTTGAGCCTTAGAAATATAGATAATATTTTGCATACTGCAGTTTCAAGAAGAATTGCTCAGGAATCTTTAAGAAAATTAATTCACTTTATTTGTTACACTTAACCCTATATGTAGCTTATATTTATGTGACTTTATGGTTTACAAGGGGCTTTCACATTTATTATCTTTTTTGACCCTCACACACACAGGTATTGAAACTCAAAAACGTTAAAGGGCAGGGCCATCGTCACAGAAGGAAGTGTTAGGGCCCAGACTTGACCCTATTTGGACTCTGAATCTAGTAGAGCTTTATCTGCTACACAAGTACATTCTTCCTTTTAAAGAGCATATTGGCAGCTTTCAATTTCCTGAACAAGTAGAAGGGAAATTGAAACTAATTTTAATTATCTGATTTTTTTTTAAAAGTTCGTGCTGTACAGTACAGTAATGGGACCTGGATTAATTTCAGCTAAATAACTGAGGAGAGGCAGGGCAGATCTGGGACTGCTTGCAGAATCCACATTGCTGATGCCCCTTGCATATTCTTATCAAGTAACTATAAATGAATACAAACATATTTGACAGATAGCTATAATGAATATAAGCCCTAAAGGCATTTGTGAACTTTTCGTGGCCTTTTCTAACTTTGATTGAACACAGATCCCTATTTTAAGCAACCCTGCTCTTGTTTACAGTTGTAATAATAATCATAATTACTAAAACTATTAGCCAGGCAGTGCAGACCTTAACAGTGATATTGAATAGTCCTACTTCTTCTTTTAGAAATTAGAACTGTTTTAACATGAGCTGGAAGAGTCAAATGTAATTGTTTACATACATATCTTATGTGCCTGCAGATTATATTTTGTTCACATGATTGTGTTCTGTGTTTATCAGAATCAAAATCTTAAGCCAGGGTAACTAGGTCAGCAATACTGCACTTAGGAAGATGCACAGAAAGGGGAGAGGAGGAGTGGGGGAAGGTAGTGCCTGCTTTGTGCCAGGTGTTTTTACATCCCTTATCTCAAAGATTAGGTGAGATCAGCATTATCATTCTCAAGCCATAAATTAAGCAGACAGAGACTCTGGGATGTTCAGTAATTTTCCCAGGTCACAGGCTTTGGGCAGAGCCTGTCTTGAAATCTCCTCTCTCTGGCTCTAAAGCTCAAACTGTGCCCCTTACAGCCCATTAACCATTGAGGCCACTAGTGGAGCTCTCTTCCCCATGGGAACTCACAGACCCAGCAGATAAAATGGATCACTTTAAATGCCTAGCAAAACGGAAAGGCAGTCATCTCTCCTGGCACAGCAGCTAGATTATCTCAAACTTGATCTCTCTTAAACTTTGACATTCTGGACTTAAAAGAGAATGAAATATAAGAACTTATGTGTTTTATATATATTTATACTTATCTTTCAAAAGGTATTAGAATGTATTATTTTTGGCTTCATATCATGGGACAACAATAAGTAGGTATCTTACCTCAAAAATCATCAGTAGAATGCCCTTCATAAAAGGGATTGCAGTTAGCCATCTCCCTAAGTCGGAGGGCAGGTATTTCTGTCCAAGTAAGGGGAAACAAGATCAGGGCTAAAAGAAAAAAATACTAATTACAGGGTAAAAACATATTCTTGAATCTCAGAGATTAGCAACTCTTCAGAATTTTAAAATGGCAAATCCATGGTCAAGTTTAAAACTAATGTCATATAAATATTCAACATGTATTTAGTGAGTACCTTCTGTGTACTAATGCACAGTACTATGTGACATTAAAACTGTACAAAATATGACCCCTGTCCTTAAACACTAGACTGCAGCCACTTGCAGTTTAGCACAGGAAACGGCGATGACTACACTCAAGGTCCTTGGTGGTAGGCGTGGGAGGAGTGGTTCAGATTCAAAGCTTGGTCTGTTGCAGAGGGGGTTGGGAAAAGCACTGCAGGAGAAGGGCCATAAAGGGCCTAAAGGCTGAGCCATGATGAGGACACATAGCTTCCAGTTCAGCATTGACTCATTGCCTGCCTCTTGCACCTGCAGGCAACATTACCGCTGACCCACAGCGTGGATCTGCAGTGGTTGGTAGAGTGGAACGCAGTCCTGGTCAATAGCCATTACGATGTGAAGAGCCCTTCCCACGTCTGGATATTCGCTCAGTCTGTCAAAGACCCCTGGGTGCTCTGCCTCTTCAGTTTCCTCCGGCAGGAGAACTTGCCCAAGCACTGCCCCACAGCCCTCAGCTACGCCTGGCCATATGCCTTCACTCGGCTCCAGTCAGTGATGCCTCTGGTAGACCCAAAGTAAGGGATCTGTATGTTTCCCTCTGTTCTGCTTGTTTTACCATTTGCCCTCTTACATTTTCATTTTATTTACAAGATGGGATATTATAATCCTCTCTAGTTTCTGAACTTCCTAATACAGAATTCTTCACATTGAGTAAAAACAGATCAAAAGTTCTTGTCTAGAGTTAGATTTTTTTTCCCCTAATAATCAATATGAGTGTCTGAGAATAGAATCTTAGACCCTCACTAGTGAAAATGACCATAAAGTTCTTCTATTCATCTTCCCATCCAGCACAGGCATTCCCTGTCCACACAGCTCTTGCCAGTACAGACAGTCCTTGACAGACAGGTGTTCAACTCTCTTTGAGCACTTCCTGGGATCTTTATTTAATAAGTGACCTTTGAAGTGCAGAACTTAGTTTTTCACTCTTGTTTTCGACTCTGTATTTCTAGTAGCCCAATTAATGCCAAGAAAACCAGCACTGCCGGCAGCGGAGACAACTATGTTACCTTGTGGAGAAATTACCTTATTCTTTGTTTTGGAGTTGCAAAACCTAGCATTATGAGCCCTGGACACTTAAGAGCTTCCACTCCAGAAATAATGGCGACCACCCCTGATGGTACAGTGAGCTACGATAACAAGGTGACATGACATGCTTCAGAAGAATTATTCTGTAAGGTTTTTTTTTAGCTTGTTTGTCTAGAGTTCACAGTGCAAACTGCACTGTGCCTGCCATCTGGAGTATATGGGATCAGATTTTCATCCTACACATTGCTAAATTCCATAGAGCGTTTATGTGAATAATTTATTATTCCCCCATGACAAGTGAAGAACTGAAGATAAAGAGAAGTTAAGAAACTTGCTTAAGACCATAGACTTATATTTATTAGTGCCCGAAGTTTGGTTTGTGTCTTGCATACCACATTTCTCTCATTCCCCACAAAGTATTCACCTTTAAACCATACCTTGATTAAATTATCTTGTTAAAGATGGTTTTGTAGATTTAAATAGTTGTTTAAAAAATAGAAGACTACTATAATAAAAATGTTCTTTAGAATTTGTGTCTCAGGTGAAAAATGCATTCATTAAGCTGTATAAAAACTTAAGGGTTATTTTTGTTTTTCTTCTTTTTTCCTGAAGTGATGGCAGTGCCTTGGGATGTGGTTCAGTACTTTGAAACTGTTATAATGGAATCACCATTTGATTAAAGGAAGCCTCAGTTATCATGTTATGTCTTTTTCACTTTTAATCAACTTGTTTCAGGCCATAGGCACCCCATCGGTGGGAGTTCTGTTAAAGCAGTTGGTGCCTTTGATGAGACTAGAGGGCATTGAAATCACAGAGTCCTTAGTTTTAGGATTTGGAAGAACAAATTCCCTTGTTTTCAGGTACAGTAGTCTTAATGTGTTGTTCTAAATTCATGCATGCTGCTGCTCTGTAGTTCTGTTTTTAAATCCAGTGTGAGTTTGCATGTTGGCAGGTGCCTGGAGAGTTTATAGGCTTCACGCAGTTTCTTTTATGTCCTCATTGGTTGACCTGCGTGTAACAAGCATTCCTTGCAACTGCCTCGCATTTCGCTTTTAGTCATTGCAACTTTGATTTTACCTCTCAGATTTTATCTCACTTGCAAGCTTTGTCTAGATAACTATAAATGAAGATAATTCAGTTTCAATCTCCAGTTAGCCACACTGCTCAGAGACTTTAACATCAAAATAATAAGTGTCTGCTCATTGGCCCTTTATGCAACGGGCTCTCAAAGGTTAAGCACTGATAGGTTCGGGGTGTTCTGTTATACTGGTTGATCTTTCTATAAGGTGCTTTTTCTGCCTCAGTAGAACCATCACATCTCACTTTCTGGATTCCTTACTCATTTCACAACTTTAATCAAATAACCGTTCCATCTGAGGCAGTATCAAAGCCTTTGAAAAAGTGATCATAGAATGTTAGTTTGGGCTGCCTCTGATGACTAACTAAGCAACGAAAGCCTATAAGGACAAATAAAATGGTAAACACAGTTTTTAATGTAGATAGAAAAGGGAAAGCTCCAAGCATCACTGAGAAACTATTTGAAAAATAAAGACTAATGAGGTATTCTAGAGTCAACTGAAAAAGATCTGTTGCATTATTCATGTATAGAGTCAGATTTTATCCTTAAAAAAGGTAATTGTGAGTTCTGACTACTTGGGTGCCAGTTAACCAGTGTTTTACTAGTTATTAGGTGATTAGTCAAGACAAAAACATCATACAGAAATCCTACAAGAAGATAATAATAACGATTCCTGGAATTAACTTCTTTCTCAAAGAACCTAAGGCTCTTTTGCATATTTTACCATCTCAGTATTCCTAGGGGTGGGTAAGATTGTGCAATTTACTAGGCACGTGGGTCTGGAAAACTTAATGTCTCTGGCCTCAGTTCTCTCACATGTAAAATTGGTATAATAAATAAAAATAAAGCATATCCATCTAATAAAAAAAGAAAAATTGGTATAATTATAGAAACTATAGATTTATTGAGAAGATTAAATGTAAAAATGCATGTAGTAAATATTCAGAAGATGGTTGCTATTAGACAGAGACCATTAGTAGTATTTCCATTTCTTTGATGAAGAAATTCTAGCATCTGTATTGGAGAAATCTGGAAGGGCATGCAGGCTTTCTCTCTCTCAGTGCAGAAGGGCATAGAGTTTACCTTCCTGTCCTTGGATTTCCCTGGAGGGTGATATCTAAAAGCACAAAATATACTACCAGAAAATACAAGGTTTCAGACATGGAGCTAGACTCTAGACAAAATACCTAGCAACATGCTAAATCTCATAATTCTTTCTGTTTTGACATAGTTCAGAAGTTATTTTCTGAAGAAGACAAATAATTAGAGTAGCAGGATAAGGCTGAGAACTGCAGATAATGGGGACAGATGAAGTATGTATATATATAATACAAAATATACATTAACATGATCAAACTTTTATTTTTACTACAGAAGAAAAAAAGGTTTTGATGACAACCTCACTATTATAGTACTTGCCATAAATTGTATTTATCATTTAATTCAAATAAAGGAATTTATCTCTGAAATTCCAAAAAGACTTCATTTTAAAATCAACTATAAGTCAGTCCCCTGAGCACAGATCCCAAAGGTAGTGCCATAGTAATTGCACCTGTCTCTTTGGCTCTAATTAGACTGAAAATTTCTTCTGTGCAGGGACTTAATTTTATTTATCTTCAGTCCCACAGCCTGTAAAGTGTTCTGAATTTAGTGAGCACTTGCAAAATATTGTTTAATTTTTCATATGGGGGTTTTTTGTCATTGAGGTCTCCAGAACAGAAAATCAAAATCAAGTCAGCAAACATGTATTGAGCCAAAATTATATACGGAGCACTGAGATTAAGACCCATAATACAAAGTATAGGCCAATACCTAGTTCACCATGTGATTGGGAAAAGGAGAGGCCAGGAGAAATTTTGATGCCAGAAGCAAAGTGAAAAGAACAGATGATTTAGGATTGAATGCATATAGTTGATGACAAGTTTGGTGTCAATAATAATGAATTCCAAATGCTGACATTTTTCCTCTGTAGAGAATTGGTAGAAGAACTTCATCCATTAATGAAAGAAGCTCTGGAACGAAGACCAGAGGTAAGATTTTGAATTTAAATAATTAACACCTTGGTTTATTTGGACAATGGTGTGAATTTAAATCAAAGCCAGTAGTTTCCCCTAAAAATATATAAATACCTCAACATACAATGAATCTTAATATTTTAACTTTTTTTGTCTTCATTATTTTTCAGTATTTATTGAATATTTAGTATAATATGATTCCTATTTTAAAAATTTTGTCCTTAACTTATGAAAGAAAAACTACTAAATAGTCATGTATATGTTAAGATGTTACATTCTTTTGCAGGAGGTTTGAATTGATTGAATTTTGGTTTTTAGTTTGTCTGCTTATTTTTTACAAGGAGTTGGATGGTCAAGAATATTATTTGGGGGATGACCCAGTGGCATTAGTGGTTAAGTTTGCACACTCTACTTCAGCGGCCCGGGGTTCACAGGTTTGGATCCCAGGTGTAGACCTACACACCACTCATCAAGCCATGCTGTGGCAGCATCTCACATACAAAATAGACGAAGATGGGCACAGATGTTAGATCAGGGACAATCTTCCTCACCAAAAAAAAAGAATATTATTGGTTTCATCTGGCATGTGAGGCATTTTTCTCAACATTATCTTCCCTGAAGTGAACTCTGAAAGAAATAAACTTTATAATGGAGCAGGATAAAAAATAAAAAAAGAATAAGACTAAAAAAGAAGCTTCCCATATAGTAGATACGATATAAGAAGTGGCAGAGAAATTTAGCAGTTTGAGTAAAAACAAACAGTATTCCCTTTGTGACCAGAATTGGCAAGATTATTAGCATCCGTGATCCCCTTGCACTTGTTTCAGATGCTTCAGGCTCTCCACAGATGCTGGGAGCATCTAGGAAATGAGGCTTGTTAGTTCTCAATATTTCCACCTTATAAATATTTATTGACCCACTTATGATCTGTTTCTCTTACAGCCTGTAATAGCAAGCATTTTCTCCAAGGATTAGGAAGAAAGAAAAATATGTTTTGTCTTTTATGCTTAGAAAATGGAAAATGACTAGATTATGCCTTTAATACAGTTTCCTAAAGCAAAATTAATATTGTTTTGCCCGCATCTATAAGTGGTATTACCTCTTTCTACACAGAACAAGAAACGCCGAGAACGGCGAGACTTGTTAAGGCTACAGTTACTTCGAATTTTTGAACTTTTGGCTGATGCTGGTGTAATAAGTGACAGGTAGGGTCAAAATTCTACCAAGTTCATCTCTCCTCACCAAACTGGTCTTTTCGTCACTCTCTTCTTTTCTTTCTTTCTTTCCTCTTTCCCTCTCTTTCTTTTACTCAGAAAAGTCCAAAAAAGCTTGTTGGGTTTTCTTCATATCCTATTTACACTGCAGATAGGTCAAGAACAAATTTAGTGTGTGAATTCTGACAGTGAATCTTCTTTTCCATGAAGCATGTGCTACTTTGACATAATGACTAACCATCTGAAAGTTTAATTTCCTTTTATTCCAGCACAAATGGGGCCTTAGAACGGGATACATTAGCCCTTGGAGCTTTGTTCTTAGAATATGTGGACCTGACCCGCATGCTCCTAGAAGCTGAAAATGACAAAGAAGTTGAAATTCTTAAAGATATCCGGGCACATTTCAGTGCGATGGTCGCCAACTTGATTCAGTGCGTTCCAGGTAGAGTGACGCATCACCGCGAGTTACCTTTCACGGTTGAGAAACCATTTGTGTTCTTCATTACTGAGCTTTCCTCTTTAATCCCACTGTATGCAGATCTGGGATGGGATCGTTTATTTGTTTCGAAATTTTCTTGGAAATACACATGGGAACAGATTGTAGTGATTCAGCACAGAGTTGGAAAGGGAACAACAGGCATTAAATTTGGCTTTGTGCTTGTCATTATTTCTATTCTTTGTTTTGGTTCCCATCTAAAGAATGAACCTGTGTGATTTCCATGGGAAGGAAGTAATTCAGAGGGAACATTCACAGAGGCTTCGTTTTTTTCATTCTCTGATTGTGCGAATCTATGAACATGTAATCTCAGCGTATTTCTGCTCTTGATACTCTCTAATCAACACATTATATAGAATTCTATATAGTTTAATAAATATTATTGAGAGAGAATTCTTTTTCACAGAGCAAATGAGTGTGAAACGTTTTCATCTAATAAAAGCATAGAGAAGAAAAATAGCTGGTTAGTTTGTGGGAAAATGAATTACTGTAATTAAAAGTTTTGAACATAGTTGCAAAAAGCCACAACTCAACTGTTTCTACTTTTTCATTATTTTGATGTTATATAACCTACTTCCTACCAATTCTCCTCATCTCTGATGACCCTAAATTGAGTTGACTTCTTCGGTTAAAGTATGCCTGTTTAAAGTAGACAGTCTATACATTATATTTCACAGTTCTTCCTAAACCCAGGCAGCAGTAGTCTAGAGAACATTTTGTGAGTAAGCAGCTGCTGAGCAGAAGGTGTTGCCGTTTCTAGACATCGATTAGAAAACAGTGTCTGTGAGTCCATTTTCTATCTCTGCTTCCGCTCTGAGACAAGGTGCTAGTGACGGCAACGTGAGGAGAGGAAGAGGATACACTTAGAAAGAAAATGAAGCTTGACTTTTAAATACATGTTTCATTGCCTAAAGAAAACTTGAGTTAGGAAATGAAATTATTCTTTTCCCCAAAACTTAAGAATTATATATAATAGTGACATAAACTGTATTCACTGTACTTTCAGTCTGGCAGACCCTTAACTCTGTGTTTTTCTCTCTAGTTCACCACCGAAGATTTCTCTTCCCCCAGCAAAGCCTGAGGCACCATCTTTTCATCTTGTTTAGCCAGTGGGCAGGACCCTTCAGCATTATGTTCACTCCTCTGGATCGTTACAGTGATAGAAATCATCAGATTACGAGGTACCAGTACTGTGCCTTAAAGGTAGGTCACCTTTGCCTCACTGAATGACATTTGTCAGATCAATGGCCTCTTTCCTTAAACTGACAACCATGCTTTAAATAAATAAGGTTAAAATAAATAATATGATATGATAAAATATAAGTGCATATGCAAAAAAATCAAATAAACACACACGTATAGAAATACATAAGCTGACTTTAAAAATTCCAAAATATATACACATAAACATAGATAGGTAGCTATGTATAAATATACAAATATTTCAGTTGTGCTCACAATTTCAAGCTGCAAATCTTTTCCAAGCTCCCACTTTTATCTAATTTTTCTCCTATATGAAAACTATCTGTTTTTGCTTATTTACCCTTTAAGTAGTTGTCTTGCCAATTAACTTCCAACCTGATATATATATATATGTTACCTCAAGTTCAAAACCTGCTAAAAGCCACATTCCCTTTCTAGTCTCCCCCTATCCTAGAAGACTCCCCAAAATAAATTTCTACACTGCTAGGACTGTTCAAAACTTTCAGAAGCGTGATTCCTTACAGTCTAATTTCCTTGAGAAAATTAACTGTATATCAGCTCTGTCATATATACCAGAAGTTATTGAATCTCAGGTTGACTTTTGCCTCAATGGAGCTAATTTAAAGCATGGCCCTGGTAGTCATTGGACCCACTAATGACAGTTAATCAAGATCTCCCTTCTCTTACCTTCTCTTGCTTCATCCTCCCCTCAGAGGAACTGAAGTTTATTTTCTTTATTTTCTTTATCTTTGATTAAGAATCATGATTATTTATTTCCACATTTTTCATAGGTTGTCAATGTAGTACATTAGTCAAATATTGTCAAATTTGTCAGTTCAGTACATTAGTCAAATATTTGTCCTCAAAACAAAATTTGAAAAGCTAAATTCATCTTACATGCAGAATTCATTCATTTGAAATCACTGAAGGTAAGTTTATTTATAAATACTGTGAAATGGTCATTTTGTTTTCAACATCTTACTCTTTTGTCATAAAGATTTGTTATAATCATAAAATTGCATGACCATGAAGTTAAATTTATGGGTTTTTAACTCTTATAAAAAGAGCCAAAATTAGGAATCTGGTGTTCTTTATTGAATCTCCTGAGGAATCCTTTAAAATCTTGTGGAAATAACTGCTTTCAAAGACCCTCATCATTTATAAATCTGGTAGCTATGTTTTATAAAGTCAGTTGCCTACCATAAGGTCTTTGCAGGTTTCATTCCCAGGTTTTGTTGTGTTTTGTTATCAGGCAATGTCAGCAGTGTTGTGCTGTGGCCCAGTATTTGACAACGTGGGCCTTTCCCCAGATGGCTACCTATATAAGTGGCTTGACAACATTCTGGCTTGTCAAGATTTACGAGTAAGTACTGGCCAAAAATACATTGTTTTTAAGTGTCTTGGTTGTTCTCCCTCAGCTGGGTTACTGAGGTGTATAAGCATTGTTCGTAACACAATCTCTTCACACATCAGCCACAGAAGTGTAGGTTTATATGTTGTTCACATTACGATATAATGCATCAGGATAAAAAACACTAACATATACCAAAGTTGACAACCAACTGAGCCATAAAACAAGTCTCCACAAAGATCAAATGATTGAAATGACACAGTTTACATTCTCTAATCATTAAGCTAGTAATGAATAATAAAGAGATAATTAAGAAATGCTCTTCCAGATAACCAGTGAGTGAAAGAATAAATAACATAGAAACTGAAAATATTTTTAACTGAAGAATAATGAAAATACTACAGACTGAACTTGTGGACTGTAAATAAAGCTTCTGCTTAGAATGAAATGTATAGCCATAAATCCATATATTAGAAAGAAAAAAGGCTGATAACCAATGACCTAAGAAGTTAGAAAAAGAATAGCATATTAAACTCAAAAAAAGTACACTGAAGGAAATAATAGCAATAAGAGTAGAAATTAATGAAGAGAAAAAAATTAATAGAAATGAGTATTTAAGCCAAAAGTTGAGTTTGTTAAAAGACTAATAAAATTAATAAATCCATAGCAAGTCCAATAAAGAGAGAGAGAGAAAGCACACTTCACCAACATCAGAAATGTAAGGAGGGCATCACTACAGATGCTACAGATATTAAAAATAAAAGAGAACATAGAAATAACTTTGAGCTGATAAATTTAAAAATTTAGATAAAATAGATAAATTCCTAGAAAAACACAGCACAAGAAGAAAAGAAAATCTGAATAGTCATATAAGTTATAAAGAAATTTAGTCTGTAATTGAAATTCTTCTCACAAAGGAAACTTTAGGACCAGATGCCTTTAAGGATAAATTCAACAATTAAGGAACAAATTGCATTGACTTAATATAAATCCTTCAAGGGAAAACAGCTCAAGAGGAAATATATTCCAACATATTTTATGAGACTAGCATAACCTTGACTAAAACCTGACAAGGATTTAACAAGAAAGAAAATTAAAAGGCAATTTTATTCATGAGCATAGATACAAAAACTTTAAACAAAATATTAGAAAATTAAATTCAGTGATAGATAAAAAAGATAATTCATCATAATCATGTTGGAATTATTCAAGAACTGCAAGATTGATTTAATATTCAAATATCTGTCAATTCATTAGTATATTAATAGAGTCTCAAGAAGGAAATATCTTACAATCATCTCAATAGATGTAAAAAAAAATTTTATAAAATCCTATGTCCATTCATGAGAGAAAATCCTAATAAAATTAAGAATAAAAAAGAACTTCCTTAGCTTGATAAATGGTGTCTTAAAAAAATAAATAAAACCTATAGTAAACATCATACTTAATAGTGAATATTGAAAGTTTTCCCTGAGATTAAAATGACCCATGAAGCCCACTTTCACCACTTCTGTCAACATTATGCTAAAGATCCTAGCCAATGCATTAGAATAGAAAAAATAAGATATCAGACATGAAAAAGAAAAAATTAGATTATAGATCTAAATGTGAAAGCTAAAAAACTAAAGTTTCTAGAAAATAATATAGGAGAATATCTTAATCCCTAGGGTTAGGGAAAGATTTCTTAAACAGGATGCAAAAGTTACTAACCATAAAGAAAGACTAATTATTTCCATTCACCAAAAGACACCATTAAGAGTATGAACAGGCTAGCCACAGAGTGAAAGAAGATGTTTGCAATATAAGACCAACAGAATGCTTATCTGGAATATATACAGGACTCCAACAAATAAATAAGATAAAGACACTCATAGAAAAATCAGCAAGAGACTTAAGCAATTTACAAGAGGTTATCTAAATGGCCAACAAACATAAGAAAAGGTTCTCAAGTTCATTAGTAATCAGAGAGATGCAAACTAAAGCCACATGAGATACTACCTCTAATCCACCAGAATGGCTAAAATTAAAAAGATTGACAATACCAAATGTAGATAAGGAAATGGAGCAACAGGAGCTCTCATACAATGCTACAGAGAGTGTAAACCAAAATAACCCCTTTGGAAAGCTGATCGTCATTATCTACTAAAGTTGAACATAGCTTACCCTATAACCTAGCAATTTCACTCCTGTGTATACATTCAGTATGTGCAACGTAAGACACATAAAAATATTCAAAGCCGTGTTATGAAGTAGAAAGCTGGAAACAACCCAGATGTTCATCAATAGTGAATGAATAAATTGTGGAGTAATCATAAATTAGAATGCTATACAACAATGAAAATTAATGAATGTAGATGATTCTCAAACGTAAGTTGAGTGAGAGAAAACAGACACAAAATTATATACTGTAAAATTCCATTCACAGAGAGTTCAAAACAGCCCAAACTAACCAATAGTGGTATAAGCCAAGACAGTGGTTACTTTTGAGGAGGAAAGAGAGTGATTAAGAGAATACACAAGGCAAGCTTCAAAAGTGCTGGTAGTCTGGTTTTTTCACTTTAGTGTGTCCAGTTAAGATAACTCATTATTTACGTGTGAATTATATACTGTCTATTTTATACTTCAGTATAAAGTTTCGAAAGTGCAATGAAAACTTGCTGATTGTCTTTTCAAGTTGAACTAACTTTTTAATGAAATATTTTTGAATCCTTTGCAATAGTATCATCAGCTTTTATCTGCTACTAATTACTTCAGCCCATGGGGAATTAGGTTGATGATGTTTGACCATCCATTTAGAATATTGCTCCCATCTTGGCCCACACCCTGTAGTAAAAAAAAAAAAGCAAGCCAGACTCTTTCCTTCTCCACCTGGTTGCAACTGGCAAGAGAGTGGATAACTCCAGGAGGAGGCAGGAAAATGTTACTTTCTGAGAAGAATATAGCCTCCAAGTGATACTGAACCTCTTAATCTCAAATTCATGTGCGATGGGCAGTAAGCCACTCATTGAGACACGGTACTTGCAGATGGAGAAAGGTTTGTTCTGAATTGGCCAAACTGAGAAGGCAGGAGGATAGGTTCTCTCAAATTCTTGTTAACAAAAGAAGAAAGCAGAGGGTTTTATAGAGCTAAGGAGCTTTGGAGGAGGGGTTTCAGAGAAACAAAGGAGAAATCCACGTTTCTTTCATTCCAGATAAGCCCTTGGGTACTCAGACTTTTAGGCCTCAGTGGCACTGGGGGCTGGTTATCTGGTGATCATATCTTCCTTAAAGGCATCCTTTTTCTGCTGCAAAACAAGCTCATAAATCCTATGACCCCCGAGTCACCCCTCAGGTTAAACAAGAAAACAGGAAACTAACAAGATTAACTTCTTTTCCTCTGTGTCTGTGTTGGGAACAAGGTTGAAGGGTAATCATGTTCTTAGTGCATATTTACAGTAACCCTCAGGCGGACAAATGTGCCCATCCAGTGTTTGACAGTAGCTTCAGGAATCATCGATTAAGGATCTTATTAATTCTATCTAGTGTGATGATCTTTTTTATACAAGTCTCTGATTAAGAAGAGTTTATTGACACTGTATTTCTTTTTAAAAGATTGCCAGCTAAGCTTTACACAATATATTTAGTAATCAAGCCTTATAAACATATTCCCTCTGATTTTTTTCCTTAAAAGACTTTGCGTGCATAAAGGCTATCCTTTCGTATATTTAACTTTTTAACCAAATACATGTATTTTTCAAAAATATTTTAAATATGAAAAGAAACATTGCAAATAAAGTCTTCATCACCTTTTTGAGTTAAAAATCGAGAATGAAAGACCCTGTACGACAGATTTACTGAGTCAGATTTCATTTATACATTTCAGTTTTCAGTTGTAACGCATCCCAGTAAAGAGGAATACATAGGATAAAAATTAATCAAGATGAATGCTCAGTCTTCACTTTCGTCTTACCCAACTTATAGTAGCTAAGCTTGATTTTGTGTCTTTCTCTGGAATAATCTTTAATTAAACTTGAATAATCGCTTTTCTCCCTGTATTCAGGTTCATCAACTTGGCTGTGAAGTTGTTGTCTTGCTATTGGAACTTAATCCTGACCAAATAAATCTTTTTAATTGGGCAATTGACCGATGCTACACAGGGTCCTACCAACTTGCATCTGGCTGCTTCAAAGCCATAGCAACCGTGTGTGGAAGCAGGTATGAATTCTTTTAAGTGGAAAGTATGGTCAGAGGCAAGTACAATTAAGGTTCCTCTTCATGATATGAATAATTGAGAGCTGACTGTTTTGCAATTATCTGAGCAGAGTAAATTCTAAGGAAATACAAAATGGCTATATTTCACCACCAGATATCTTACTCCCTGTAAATTCGCAGCTACGTTGATTTTTCTCATTCTACCAGGAGAGTGGCGTGTAGTTACAGCATCCTTTTTAATTGCCTAAACATTCACAATGAAGTATTTGAGCAGGATTTGAAAATGATAGAGAAGATACATGAAAGTAACTAAAGGAACTTCTAGAAATGTTTGTGACAAGTGTGAACTGTAAACCCTTCAGCCATCTTGAGACCAAATTAAACCCAGGGAGCAACCCTAAAAATGTTAAATCCCCCTTGTCCAAAACTTCAGAAAAGAAGAAAAGAAAATGTGGTGCCCTGGGTTCCATAGATTGTACTTTTAAAACAACCACCCGAGTTATATAATTTAGTCATTCAGTGAATTCATTCAGCACTATCATTTATGGAGTGAAATAATTTCATAGCTAAGATGAAGGGGCTAATGAAGACTCCACATTGCATAAGGTATTTCCAAGAAAGAGTGTATGTATTAGGAATTGAGAGAAGGCAGCTCAAGTTTATTTCTGAAAAGACTCATATAAACTGTTGATTTTCCTTTTTAATTAAATGTCACATTTTAAATAGCTACCTTTAGCTGCTGGATGAAGGGAATAAAAATGAATTCGTTTTAAATTCCAAGCTATTACAGCTCTAAATTAATAAGAACAGAATTTTAGAAGATGTCTACCTTCAATAAACCTAAAAGGAACATGCTATTTAAAGACACAAGTATCTCTTTAAAATTATCTTTCTTTTATAAAGATAGTTGATAACATTTCATTTCTAAAGCTTTCATTCCCTATAATCTCACTAGTGGAATTTTTGTTATACACTTTAATCTCCCTAAAAGTTATAGCAGATGAATATAATCTAAACTATCTGATTTCACATTAGGTTTTATTTCCTGATGTTAGCATTACTAAAGAATGTTTATACCTATAGGCTATTACCAAAATAACACTTTTGCAAAAATATCTTTCTCTGGAGTGTTTTTTTTTATTTTAATTTTCAGATATCCTGACATTCTAAAAATAAATTTTTGTTCATCTGACTTTTTTTTTTGAGGAAGAGTAGCCCTGAATTAACATCTGCTGCCAATCATTCTCTTTTTTGCTGAGGAAGACTGGCCCTGAGCTAACATCCATGCCCATCTTCCTCTACTTTATATGTGAGATGCCTACCACAGCATGGCTTGACTAGCAGTGCGCAGGTCCCCACCAAGGATCTGAACTGGCAAACCCCGGGCCACCAAAGCGGAACCTGTGAACTTAACCATTGTGCCACCAGGCCGGCCCCTTGTTCACCTGACTTTTTGATTTTAAAAAAATGTCTTTAGAATCTATGACTTGGACCATGGATTTCTTTGACAAAAGTAAGAGTAATAACAGATTCCCCTCATCACTGCCCTTCTCCCAGTGAACTTGGTTTGAACTATCCTAGTCAAATTTATTTCATTGCATGGCCACCTCATAAAATATCACACTATATTCCTCTGAATAAATCTAGAGTTTTTTTCCTTAGGGAGCACAAATAAATGTTTTATGAATTTAGCAATACACTCTCAATTTCAGTAATACCTCCCATCACAAAAATATTCAGTCATAAAACCCTCTGTGTTTAGAGTAGATTTTTTAAGATACTATCCTAAACTATTTTGGTTTCTTAGACGAATGTTGCACGTCAATTACGTTCACCACACTCATCTATTCTGAAGGAAGGTTAGAGGGCCAGGCACTGCCATGGCCGTGACCTGCCTGCCAAGACAGTAGCCAACACTTCTGTCATTTCTCACCACAGGGTGTGTTCACAATTTAAAATTTCAGCTGTGGCCTAAATTTGCTCTCTTTTCTCACAAATTCTTAGTCTGTGTAGTCTAGACAAACCTCCAGATTTGTTTGAGCAATCTTTGCACTAATGTTTTCAGTACTTTTTTTAAAAGCAATTTTGGCGTTTTAGCTTTTGCTTTATTTTTTTTCTGCAAGTTTGCTTCTCAAAAAGCCCTAAATACCTTGTATTATGAAATAATATGTTCTTGAAAAGTCTCATATAAACTGGATCACATTTTAAATTTCTCAAAGTTATCTATACAGTAACTCCCTTAAAAAGTCATATTCTAAAGCAAAGAATACTTTTAAAGTAAATAATTACCTCCTCCTTTTCCAATTGGAATGCTCATATACTGGATTAATTTTTATAGGAATATGACAGTTTATAAGCAGATTCATTTATTAAGGAATCGTTTATAATTGACTTTAAAATACCTAAAAGATTGAACATTTTTAAAAATGCTCTTGATTAAATTTCTACCTTTAATTTTAGAAGAGGAAATTAGCCATTTTTGCATAATTAATATATCAATCCCTATATTCATCAGCTGTGACAATGGAAAAATGGTTGTCTACTTTTTTCTCTTTTGGTTGCTTTTATTTCTATAATGAACTCGTGTGTGTGTGTGTGTGTGTGTGTGTGTGTGTGTGTGTGTTGTAAACTTGCTGGTCTCCAGTCAAAACTGTCACTGTAACTATACCTATGATATGACTCTGGTGATAATGAGAGATTTGGAAGTCAGAGTGGAACTTGAACTGGACCAAGGGAAGTAAGGATAAAAGTAGAAAGTGATGGTAGAACTGGTAATAATAATTTTGAAGAATTTTTCATAAAATATGTTTTATATTTGATTAAAAGCTATTAAATGCAGCTCAGTACTATAATTTAACACAAAAGAAAATAGCTCCCTGTCAGGCAGCATTAGTTCAAATAACTATTCGGCTTCTGTGCATGTTCTTATTGACGTTCCCCTCAACTCCAAATTATATTAATATGGAACAGATAAGGAAACTGAGAAAGAGATTAAATGGCTTTCCAAGGTTATAAATCCAGGTAAATAGTGTACTGTGTGTTAAAAGATAGGCCATTTCCAGTCAATATCGTGACTCAACAGAATTCTCTTCATATTTAATTAAATACTTAAGAATTCCATTGTTTTTACTCTTACCCTCCTACGTACTACTAAAATATGTTTAATAGATGTTTTAGAATTATATACAAGATCAAAGTTTTAATTTTTAAGAATTTTGTTGGGTTTATTTTGGGAAGTGGTTTTTGTTATCATTGTGGTATATCTGTTTTGCCTTGTTAACTTTCTATAAATCTTTCCTAACTTGAATCAGGCCCAGCAAACTTGAATTCTTAAAAGTAAAGACCCCACATTTCTTGATGGAATAGCATCCATCTATTACCAAGGAAGACGAGGGAAGTTTATGGTTCATGAATCCCAGTCACACTCCCTCACTAGCGATGTATAGCCTCATCTGGTCGTGTCAGTCAGCTGGCGTATTTCAGGAGAGCACAGAGTGTGGGAATTAGGGGTCTGGAAACGTACTGTCTTGAGTGTGAATTCCAGCTCTGCCTCTAATCAAGCTGTGTGCTCTTGAGCAAGTTACTACAGATGCTTACTCATTTGTAAAGTGAGGGTGATAACAGGGTTAGGATATAAGAAAACCAATTTCTTGACCTAAGGCCTAGCACATGGTAAGCTCCTTGTAAATACTATTATTATTCAGTAGCTATTGGAGGTGAAAAGCTTATGATGTAATCCCCTCTATCAACTAGTAAAATCCGTTTCTCTTCAGAAGACCTCATAGTTATCCTGAGCTTTGTCATTTAGCTCTAGATAAGCCAGAGCTAGTGGGTATTTCCCAAATTCTTCAAAATCTTCTCTCTTCCAGATTGAAAATAGTTTTATTTCTTGTTTACTTTCTGAATCATATCTACCTTTCATATTTATTTTACCATTTTATTTTTATTCTGCATGACCACAGCTGTCTTTATTTATCTTTTACCCTTCCACTGCCTGTGTCAGCTAATTAAATACTGAAAGATGTAAGATTTAGTTTCTAAGCCTATTTTAATCATCTACATACAGATATTTTATTTGTGCTCTTTCGTTCATTTGAGATCTTTCTAATTTCTTCCTTCTCTGGGTTTCTTTCGTTTTCTGTATCTGCATTATTCCTTTCAATGTTGTTCCACGTAAATTCCATAGCTCAGTCTTAAGCAGCTAATTGAATGTGCTGATTACCTAGTCAAGTGCATAGTCCTGCATGAGAGGAAGATTTTTGTCTACCCTTTTACTGCCTTTAAATCTCCAATGATCCAGCAATATTTTCTAGCATTGTTTTCCAGTGTTCTTATGTATAAAGATATATGTATTAAATCTCATTGTAAGAGACAGCAATGTAGGTAAGACATCTCTACCACTATAGGGCTCAGAAGAGAGTTTCCTTTCTACTTTCACAGTAAGAAAGGTCGGTTTCCAGATACTATAGTTTATAAGAATTCCAAATTAGGCTAGCTATGAAAGGTACTATTGTGGGCTGTCTGGGAGGCCGATAGCACTATGGATAAGAGCATGAATTCTTTGGAGTCAAACATACCCAGGATGGAGTCTAGGTTCCACTACTTCTACGTGACCTCGGTCAAGTATTTAACTTCTCTAAGCCTCACAGGCTTCTTGGGAAAATTAAATAACAAATCTGGGTAAAGGCCTTTGCACAGTAACTGGCACAAAGTAAACATATCATAACATAAATGTTGCTCATCACTCCTTATAATCATCACCACCATCAGCTAGGGGGCTTTCCCCAATTTCCCGTCTGACAACTCAACCTCATGCTTTTTTGTACATTTAAAAATAAAAGTTCTAGAAAAGTAATCATTTTGGAGTGCAAATTAGTAAAGCCATTTTGGAGGACAATATGGCATTATCTACCAAAATTCTAAATGTGCCCTTTGACCCTACATGACTTCTTTTAGGAATCTGTCCTAAAGAAATACTTGCACATTTTGTGTTTTTGGCATTATTTGTTGTTGTTAGTGCCATCAAGCAAATTCCAACTCCTATCAACCCTTTGTACAGCACAGCAGAACCCTGCCCAGTTTTTTTGCACCATCCTCTCACCTTTCGGTGCTGTATCAGACAATGCTCCGCTGCTATTCATAGGGTTTTCATAGCAAATTTTTTACAGATGTGGGTAGCCAGGTCCTTCTTCCTAGTCTTTCTTGGTCTGGAAGCTCCACTGAAACCTGTCCACCATGGGTGACCCGCCTGGTATTTGAAATACAAGTGGCATAGCTTTCAGCATCACACCAACATGCAGCTACCACAGTATGACAACCAGCAGATGGGTGGTGTGGTTTCCTGACCAGGAAATGAACCTGGACCACAGCAGTGAGAACACCCAATCTTAACTGCTAGACCACTACCATATATGGCATTATAATGGTGAAAAAATGAAAATAGCCTTTAAATGTGTGTCAATGCATGTCAAAGTTTAGATTCCCCAGACAACAGATTCTGAGATGGAGATTTGAGTACAGGAAATTTATTAGGAAATGTCCTTGGGATTAACATCTATGAAAAGTGAAGTAGGACTGAGCAGAGGAAAGAAACCTCGACCAATTCCACAGGGGCTGCTGCTGGGGAGCAGGCATGATGTGGCCTCGGCAAATCTCTTTGGCTGAAGGCAATTCCCAGAGAGGGATTCAGCCAGAGATAGCAGCCTCCAACACTTTAGTTGGAGGGCTGAGTGCCTCAGTCCTGAATGGGAGATCTAGGTGCCACACCACAGAGTCCACCGCAAGAGTGGTTATTTATGGTATGCCCATAATAGGGAATACTATGCAGCTATTAAGAAGACAAAGTGAGCCTCATTGTTCAGTGAAAAAGCTAATCTCCAAACAATACGTGTAGGTCATATAATCACATTTATGTTTGAAACTCTATGTATTGGGGAAGGGGTACTTAGGTGCACATAATTATATATGTATACTTGGAAACGGGTGGTTGCCTCTAACCTTGGTGGAGAGAAAGGAGATGGGGCACTTCCACATTTTATTCTATACACCCCCCTACAGCCAGCACCAGCTTGCCAGTCAGGCGAGTGAACCATCTTCAGAGTAGATCCTCCAGCCTTCTGTGTTGCTTGAATCTTTCAAAAGAAAATTGTATTCATGTATTAGTAGTATCATAAATTAAGTTAAAAATATCAAAAATAAAAAGTAAAAAAAATCCTTTTTTGTGTGTCTAACCAATTCTCACTATAATCTCTCACTAAACTTGCTGTAAGATGGGCACATATTCATAGTAGGATTATGCCATTCTAGAAGGGTGATTCTTCTAAAACAAAACTTCTTAGACAATGTAATTATATATGATCAAAAAAGGAACCCACAGGAAAAACAATGTTTTTTCACCTCTAAGCTATCTTCTGCTGTCTGAAGTTTCCCTCAAAATAAACATCAGTCACTCACCTACGTATACACCTTTCACTAATTGTTTACCTCACCAGGAGTTTTCTATTTATGACCTGTTATACACTCTAGACTAAGAAAATACATACAAAAAAGAAATCATCTTTAAATACTATTATGTAGCAAGGAAAATAATGGATTTAATCTCCATATTCCATGAGATTATACTGCTAATTGCCACATAACCCATTCCTCACGTTCCTACTCTCCCCTAGCTTCCATCCCACACACACAATCAATTACCACATCCTGCTGATTTTATGTCCTTAGTGTTTTTCAGATTCATCTCCTCCCTTCTGTCTCTACCGTCCCTGCCCTAATGCAAGCCTTCATCAGTTCTGCTCTGGATTATTGTAACAGCTTCCAATATTGACCCTTCTACAGCCCATTCTCCAAACAGCAGAGTGATTTCTCAAAAGCTAACATCATTGCCTCACTTCCCTACTGTACATCTTGTAGGATCTCCATAACTTTTAGGATGAAGTCCATAGGCTGGGCATCTTCTGAACCCACATACCACCTAATCCCCATCTCCTTCTGTTTCTCTATTTATATCTTTCACTCAGTCTACTACACAGAGATTCTTTCCTTTACAGAAGGTATCTTGCTGTTTCATTCTTATAATCCTTCAAAATGCTGCTCTCTCTGCCTAGAACAGTCCCCATACTACTCTTCCATGGCCTGGTTAATGTCTCCTGGTGCTTCAAGGTTCCGTCTACTTGTTCCCTCTTTGGAAAAACTTTCCCTAACCCCAAGTCTGATATAGGTGTCCCTTGTCAGGATTCTGTAGCATGCTGTGGATACTCCCATCACAGCATTCATCATCACTAGACTGCAGTTTGTCTCTTAACTATACTGTAAGCCTCCCTTAGGGACGGGAACCAGCCTTACTAACTTAGTATCATTAGTACTTTGCAGTTGTTCCTGGTGTATGTTTGGTGCTTAATAAATTTAGATGGACTAAATGAAAACATTGTCAGTGAACTATTGAGAAATCTAGTCATATAGTCTTCTGTCCTTGCTGCTTGTATTTGGTTTTCATTAAAATCTGTTTGCACTGGAAAGATTTTTTGTGTTTGTTTATCCTGGTGTGACAATATTTAAACAAAAATAGAGCCACTTCCCTTTATCTACTAATAAACAGCAAAAAAATGTGGGGGGAAAATCGCCAAATGGGCATGGGAATGTCATTAATAAGTGTGACTGAGGTCAATGTGCCATCTAAAATTTTGAGAGAGAATGATTTATCAAGATTACTAGCCAGGCTGTCTTATAAACTATGCTGTTTATTTTTTTAGGAACTATCCCTTCGACATAGTGACTTTGTTAAACCTTGTTCTATTCAAGGCCTCTGACACCAACAGAGAGATTTATGAAATCTCCATGCAGCTCATGCAGGCACGTATCATGTACTTACATAGAAACTTCTATCCTTGAGCACAGAAAATAGAAATGATAGTTGATCACTGGATTTCTGTTTATTGATATGCATTTATTTATTTCTGCATATCACCAGTGGATCTGAAGGGTGAGAAAACAATTACATAATCTTGTAAACACAGGAATTAACTGATGCTTTACCTTTAATCCTATATTAAAATATGCATTCATTAGTTTTGTTATTAAAAACCTTTATTAAGTATAAATACAGTAGTCCCCACTTATCCATGGTTTTGCTTTCCACAGTTTCAGTTACCTGCAGTCCAGCACGGTCTGAAAATATTAAATGGCAAATTCCAGAAATAAACAATTTATAAGTTTCAAATTGCAAGACATCTGAGTAGCATGATGCAATCTCTTACTGTCCTACTCCATCCCACCCAAGATATGAATCATCCCTTTGTCCAGTGTGTCCAGCTGTATACACTACCCGCCCATTTGTCACTCAGAGCCATCTCGGTTATCAGATCAACTGTTGCAGTATCACAGAGCTTGTGTTCAAGTGACCCTTATTTTACCTCATAATGGCCCCAAAGTGGAAGAGTAGTGATGCCGGCAATTTGGATATGCCAAAGAGAAGCCGTAAAGTGCTTCCTTTAAGTGAAAAGGTAAAAGTTTTCGACTCAGTAAGGAAAGAAAAAAATTGTATGCTGAGATCTATGGTCAGTTTTATTACAGTACATTTATAATTGTTCTATTTTATTATTAGTTATGGTTGTTAATCTCTTACTGTGCCTAATTTATAAGTTAAACTTTATCATAGATAAGTACATATGGGGAACAACATAGTATATATAGGGTTCGATACTATCCACGGTTTCAAGCATCCACTGGGGGTCTTGGAACATATCCCCGTGGGTAATGGGGGACTGCTGTACTCCTGAGATAGCCAGTCAATGTTTTTTCATACTGTTTCTTACTTTCCTACCTCTTTATAGATCCTTGAAGCAAAGCTCTTTGTATACTCGAAGAAAGTAGCTGAACAGAGACCTGGCAGTATTCTCTATGGAACACACGGCCCATTGCCACCCCTCTACAGTGTGTCACTAGCCCTCTTGTCATGCGAACTGGCCAGGATGTACCCTGAGCTCACTCTCCCACTCTTCTCAGGTACTGTGCAGTAGCTAATAATGACGTGTGTGATCATTTCTGCTCTACATAATCTTTTCAAATTCTAGTTTAATTTTAGAGTCAAAATTATTGGTGCTAAATTTGTAAATCAAAATTGTTTGGGGCTAAGTCTACTTACATATACAAGTAAATTCTGGAATATCTTTAAATATAAAAAAATGTTTAAAACAATTTAGGTATAAATAAACATAGGACAAATGCGAAGATACTTAGGTTAAGGATAATACTTCTACATATATTATATATGTAAAATCTCCCAAAGAAATTAAATATGGATGGTATAACTTCTAATAGATATAATCGCTGTAAGTTGTTTTTTGCTGGTGACAATGATGGTGTTTTGTAGCTTGTATGTTGCTAAATATATAAGTTGTTGAGAGTTTAATTTTTGCACATCTTTAAAAGCAATCTTTGTGAATAATTTTTGTGAAAATCCATTTTTAAAGAATTACATGTCAATTAACTTCCTGCCTAAGCTCCCTTAGCACCTTGTCAAGAGGCTGACTTTGACTCTTAATTCATCCTCCTTTTCCATCTCTGTCACCAGTGCCTTAGTCCAGATCCTCTTCAGTGCCCCCATACCACCACTGCCTCTAACATCCCTGACTACAGTCCCCCACACTACAATCCATCTGCTGTGCAAAACCACATAGGTCCAGCACTTCTCAACTCAAGCTTCTCTGCCCAATTGTCCTGAAAATAATTGTTGATAAGAACAGCTTCCATTTATTGAGTGGTTGATATGGGCCAGGCTCTATGCTAGGCCCTTTAGATACATTTCATTTATCATTTAATCTCTACAACCCCATGAGCAGTGTAGTGGTTAGAAATGAGGCTCTGGAGTCAGGCAGCCTGGGTTCATCCTGGCCCTGCCGTTCACCCACTGTTTGACCTTGGACAAGTCCCAGAACCTCTAAACTCCATTTCCTTATCTGCAATAATAACTACCTGATAGAGTGTGAGGATTAAAATGAGCTAATAAACAAGCCGTGAGCCCAGTCCTGGCATGGAATTATTGCCACCACCAGCACTACTTTGTCATCCCTATTTACAGATGAGAAACTAGGGCTTAGAGACGTTAAATGATTTGCTCAAGATCGTCTAACTAGGAAGCAGCCAAGCCAAAATTAAACCCTAGATGTCTTCCTCCAAAACCAGTACTGTAAAATTGGAATTCTTTCACCTATAACAAACCTGCTTTTCCAAACCTGCTTTCCACCTTTTCATCCAAGAATCCTCTACTCCAGTCTCACTTAGCCTTTTACCAATGTGCCAGGCCTTTTTGTAAATCCTTGCTTCTGTAGATGCTGTGCTCTCTGCTGGAAATGGCCCTTCTCCCTAACTCCCAACCTTCCTTAAGATAGAATTTAAAATCTACTTCTACTGTGAAAACTACTCCATCTATCTGAGGCAGCATTAGTCACATCCTTGCAGAGTGCCTGAAACAGTGGAGGGACTCAAGAAAAGCCTTTTGATAAATTAATTCTCTTCTCAGAGAACTAAAATTTATTTTCATTCATTTCAACCAAGATGTGAGTATCGCCTATATGCCAGGCACTGTGCTTGGGTCCTAGGAATACAGGAGTGAATAAAACAGTCTTTCCCATCAAAGGTTTATAGTCTAGTAATAAAGAAAGATGGCAGTCATATGATTATGATACAGTACAGCAAGTGCAATAAAAAAAGCACATTCTGGGGGCCAGCCCGGTGGCGCAGCAGTTAAGTTAGCACGTTCCACTTTGGCGGCCCGTGGTTTGCCGGTTCGGATCCCAGGTCCGGACATGGCACCACTTGGCACACCATGCTGTGGCAGGTGTCCCACATATAAAGTAGAGGAAGATGGGCACGGATGTTAGCTCAGGGCCAGTCTTCCTCAGCAAAAAGAGGAGGATTAGCAGCAGATGTTAGCTCAGGGCTAATCTTCCTCAAAAAAAAAGCACACTCTGTGTATGAGATGGAAGATGAGAGAGTAATCAGTCATTGGGCCAGGAGTATCAGGAAAGGCTTTCCAGAGAAGTTGATGTCTGAACTGCAGTTCGAAAGAAGAGTAGGAATTTGCAAAGAAGACAAGTAGTTGACATTACAGTTGGCAAGTAAATAGGCATAACAGACCAAGGAAATAGCATATGCATTGGCTTAGAGGTATAAAATAGCATGATGCATTTGAGAGATTATATAGTGGTCAGTGTGGCTAACACAACATGCAGGGAAGGGGGACAACTAGAGATGGTCATGGACAGTCAGAGGCAAAAGTCAAATCTCGGAAGGCCTTGTATTGGACCCTGAGGGGTTTGCAGGCTAGTGATCTTCCATATGTGCTCCTTGAAACCCCCTCAGTGCCCTGTGCACAGGTGAGGACTTCTCAGCAAGCCGCTTGGGTTATGAAAGCCACTCATCAGTTTCAAACTAGAGGAGAGGGTGACAAGATCAGAATGCATCTTAGAAAGATTGCTGTGGTGTGGAGGATGGATTAGAGAACATCCAGACTAAAGGAGACCAGTTGAGAAAGGATGATAGTGGGCCAAGGAGGAAATTATGAAGGTCTGAACCAAGACATCTCAGTGAGAATGGAGAGAAGAGACCAGAGTCAAGAGCTTCTGAGGAGAGCACAGAAGAGAGTACCTGGTGTGCTATGAGGGAGAAGAGGAGGTTTAAGGTGAGACATAGATCATGAGCTCAGTTTAGGATGTTGCATTTAGGCATCTGTCGGACCTCTCCATGTAGTACAGAGAAACTGGAGTCAGCACTAGTGACTCATGGAATGGAAGGGGATAGAAGCAAGGGAACAGGTAGGATCACAAATGGAGAAAGCACAGAGTGAGAGAAAGAACATGGATGCCCAACTTTTGAGGAGCAGGCCACGGAAGAGTGAGGGAGCAGAGAGGGAATGGAGGCATGTTCAGAGAGGATGGGAACACCTGGAAGGTGGGTTTCAGAAACCCTTGAGAAAAAAGGATTTAAGAGGAGGAAGTGAGTCCACAGCCTGGAATGGAGCAGAGAGATCCCAGAAGATAAGGTCTAAAAATTACCCCCTGGATATCGTAATTCATTGGTAATTGTCAGTAGTTTCCAGATCTCAGTGGCTTGGCTGAGAAAGAAGAAAAAAAAGAGAAGGCAGAGCTACAGAGTCAGAGGATGAGTGAGATTTGAGCATATTTCTTAGCTAAGAGGGGGAAGCTAGTAAGGAGGAGAGGCTGACAGTTGAGGAGAGAGGAGATAAATAGTACAGCAAATTTAACAAGAAAAGAAGCTCATATAATGAGTTGCAAGCAGGTTCAACCTAAGTTTTCCTCAAGAATTGACCTTTTGGCTATTTTGATTTATGAGGAATAATTTTTTTAAAAATAACCTGGAAAAATAAGGAGGTTATAATAGATTCCTAGCTCTTGTTTTTACTGCCTTTACTATTAAAAACTCTGTGGTGAGATGTTTATTGCCTATAATTTCAGATGACTTAATTCCTTGTAAGTAGCCAGGCAAGTTGTTCAAGTCCCTCCCAAAGGAGCTGGAAAATGTAGAGAGCATCCCACTGACATGGTCTCACGTTTTACTTAATTTGTTTCTGGAGGGGTGAAGAGAGGGATGTTTGCATGTCTGGTGTTTTTTTTTTCCCTTCTCCCTTCAAAAACACCTCTACAATCCAGGCCCCAATCTACTGCCTGGGGTACCACAGACAGACATCCCCACCCTCTCAGACCTTATGTCCAACAGACAAGGTGTAATAAACATCATAAATAAGCAAATTCTGTAAGATGTTAGAAGTGATCATTGCTACAAAAAGTTTATTGATTTTTATACTACTGTTAAAAGACAACAGGTGTTCTTAATAGTGGTTCTCCCTGTGATTGGAAAAGTTCATTCCTCTCCAAAGTCCTGATCCTTTCTAGTAGAGTGTAAGTAGTTCTTTTGTCATAAAGTGCCTCGAATCTTTGTAACCAGAAGTCTTTTTTTTTTTTTTTTTTTTGGTGAGGAAGATTGTCCCTGAGCTAACATCTGTGCCAGTCTTCCTCTATTTTGTATGTGGGACACTGCCTCAGCATGGCTTGATGAGCAGTGTGTAGGTCCACGCCGGGGATCCAAACCCGCAAACCCTGGGCTGCTAAAGTAGAACACATGAACCTAATCACTGTACCACTGGGCCGGCCCCTGTAACCAGAAGTCTTTTTCCTCCACTAAACCCCCAAAGCACTCTGTTTCTGCCTTTCTTGTGTCATTTGTCACTTTCTACCTTGCCCACAAGTCTCAGAGCCTCCTCCTCAGGGGCAGGAACCAAATCGTTAGTCTTTGCTGTCTCCACAGTGCCTAGCACGGTAGCTTGCACCTAGAAAAGGCCCAGTATGTTGGAATATATGAATGTTCTGATTTTATAAGGGTCTGAATATGTGTCATAAAAGTTCATATTAGTCATCACATCCATAAAGTTTAGAACTTAAGTAAATTTTGACCTCTGTGAAATATAACAGCTTAACATTACCTGATTATTGTGGCATAGCGTTAAATATATTCTTATTCTTCAAAATAAAAAATTGCAATTGTAGGGCCTGGCCCCGTGGCCTAGTGGTTAAGTCCTGTACGCTCTGCTTCTGTGGCCCAGGTTCGGTTCCCGGGCCTAGACCTACACCACTAGGCAGCAGCCATGCTGTGGTGGTGACCCACATACAAAATAGAGGAAGATTGGCACAGATGTTAGCTCAGGGCCAATCTTCCTCAAGCAAAAAGAGGAAGATGGGCAACAGATGTTAGCTTAGGGCAAATCCTCCTCAGAAAAAAAAACAATTGTAATTTTAGGAAAAGGACCAAATCAGTTAAAGCTGCTGCTTCAGGGATCCAGTGGATTATCTGGGTGTAATTCCTGGCATCCATGTTCCTCTGTTGTTTAGCAGACATCAGCTCTCTAAATGAGATTACAAGCCACCCTGGATAATAACAAGTGCATCAGACCAAGCTCTCTAATGTCCCTTCCTTCTCTAGAGGTTAGAAATAAGAGATTACTTCAGAGCTTGCAGCATAGACATGAAGCTGTGCTTTTATTTCTGTAGAAAGCTTATTCAGATTATACAATTAAGTGCTGCCGGCATTGAAACAATGCAGAAATGCTAGCAGAGAAAGTAAGGGTGAAATGACTGAGCTGGACATGTAGTTTTACCCTTTTGGTTCACTTATTTCATAAAACAAAGTGCGGCACGGAGCACACCTCCCACATAGTTGACAGTTTTCTAGTAGACACCATGAACCTGAGTCCACACCCTGGGTTTGTTATTCCTAGAGGTTCACTCTTGCTTTTTAACAGCTAATGGTTCATGGAAGACACTTTGTAAAATATTGGTGCAGTGGAAACAGAATGGTTATTGTTATAATAATGTTAACCACTGTTTATTAAGAGCCTGCTTGATGACAGGCACTGTGCTGAGCCTGTTATATACATTATGAGGATATCTTTTAATCTTCACAACAGCCCAATGTGGGACCCTATTGGCCCCATTTTACAGATGAGGAAAGTGAGGAACAGAGAGGTTAAGTAGCTAACCCAGAGTCTCATGCAGCTAGTACGTGAGGAACTGGGATCTGATCACATGTCCTTCTGAGTCCAAGTCCCTTGTTTTGTCCACGCTAATGTGCCTCTTCCACTAGCAGTGGATTTGAATGTGTGAGGCCTTCCCCCTCGTGCCACTTTCACCAAGCCTGTGCTTTCCTGTTGTGTGCTCTCACTTTCCTCCACAGAACACCAGGTGTGGAGAGGCTTGGGGACAAGCCTCAGTGTTCAGATTTTGTGGCCTTGAGAGCTGCTGTATATGAAAGTGCCTTGTAAAAGGAAGGCACTGTTCAACCTGTCAGTTGATGTTACTCTTTTAGCTTCTTTTGATGAGATAACGTATAGCTCTCCGTCACTCTTTAGAGGTAAGCCAGCGATTCCCCACGACGCACCCAAATGGCCGTCAGATCATGCTCACCTACCTGCTGCCCTGGCTGCACAACATCGAGCTGGTGGACAGCAGGCTTCTCCTCCCGGGGTCAAGCCCCAGCAGCCCAGAGGACGATGTCAAGGACCGGGAAGGAGACGTGACCGCTGCTCATGGGCTGAAAGGGAATGGCTGGGGCTCCCCGGAAGCTACGTCATTGGTCCTGAATAACCTCATGTACATGACGGCCAAGGTAAACTTAGCAGAAACAAGCCTCAACAGCCCGGCTCCATCATCCGATAAAACCCTGGGTTAATCAAAGCCCGTGCTGCAAACCCAGGGAAAGTGGCATTTATCACTGTAAATCACATAAATAGGGCATGGACGGTGGTGATGGTTGCACAACAGTATGAATGTACTTAATGCCACTGAACTGAACACTTAAAAATGGTTAAGATGGTAAACTTTATGTTATGTGTATTTTAACACAATTCAAAAAATAAAAACAAGAAGCCTAACATTTTGAAATCATATGAGTTAAGTATTGTGCATTACTGATTTGTGCATTATAAATTGCTAGAAAATGGCATCCTTCTGATGAATGGCCATGTTTCTTCTTTCTTATGATTTTGAGATGGCTGTGACCCTTAAAACAACTTTTAATCAGATATTCTCCATCCTCACATTTTTCCCACGTGTCTTCTGAGCCAGTTTTTATTTCGTTTGTTATAGTATGGAGATGAAGTTCCTGGACCAGAAATGGAAAATGCTTGGAATGCTTTAGCCAACAACGAGAAATGGAGCAACAATCTGAGGATCACCTTGCAGTTCCTGATCAGCCTGTGTGGGGTCAGCAGTGACACACTTCTCTTGCCCTATGTAAGTGTCCCTGGGACTTTCAGGAGTCATTATTGCTGCTGGTGGTTCCATTTGCAATCTGCAAGTCAGAATGTGCTCTTTGCTCCAAGTCAAATAGAGATGTCAAATTTTGTCAGTCACGCTCCTCTCCTCTGAGCTCGTCTAGCTGTTACAGAAAAGCTCCCTTCTGCCCTTGAGAAGCAGGCAACAATGTCCTGGCGACACCTCTGTCCTTCCCTTTCCAAGCCTTTGCACACAGAAACCTATGAATTAAGGCATGGATATTTTTCTAACAGTTACCAAAAACTGCCTGCTATAAACCTCAGACCCATTATGTAAGAGAAGCTAGTAAAACATTATATTATTACTCAGAAAAATGTTTCATGTTTACATCTTGATGCTCTTAAGACAGAATAAAAATGCAGAATATCTGAGTTTTTCTCTTCAAATTTAGATGGTAGAAAAGAGAAATAAGCAGGGAGAAATCCTTCTGAGATGCCCGATATTTAGTATTTGTATTTAAAGGTGATATGATCAACAAAACGACAGCCCTTTTAGAAGCCTAACTCAGTTGGCGTTTGTGTGCCAGTGGTTTTTCTGAGAGATTTCCTGCCTGCCTGCTGTTTTGAGCCACATAAGCCTCACTGGAGCTTCCAGGCCTCAGGTTTGACTACAGGGGCTACAACACTGCAGAGCTTCAATCCATAGTTATTTTTAAAATTCAAAACTAAACAAACAGCTAAAATTCATTTGTTTCTAGGGGAGAAGAGAATAGCAGGGGACTAGATTCCTTTTTAAACAAAAATAGCTAGCAGTTTTTTTCCCCATGGTTTGTACAAATAAAATTCCTTCTCAAGATAAGACCTTAGATGGCAAGTTTTCAGTTTAGCTGGAAGTCGTGTGCCCCAAAAGTAACTTCCATAAACTCAGCCTTTAGGAAAGGTAATAAGGCCTTTAACACACACTATCAGACGTGCATGTGAAAAGAAGTGAATATTAATCCAAACACTTGGTTCATCCTAGGAGAGAACAAAGATGAGCTATCAGGATGGTAGCTCCTGGTGGATGAGGCGTTCATCAGAATGAACGTGTTACCATCTTTCTGTCAACAGCCTAGCATTCTTGTGGTTAAGGGTCTGGAAAACATCTGTTGTGTCCTGTTTCTCTTCTCAGATTAAAAAGGTGGCAATATATCTGTGCCGTAATAACACCATTCAAACCATGGAAGAGCTTCTCTTTGAGCTGCAGCAGACAGAGCCAGTGAACCCCATTGTCCAGCACTGTGACAACCCACCCTTCTACCGGTTCACGGCCAGCAGCAAGGCCTCAGCAGCAGCCTCTGGTAGGGAAAAGGCCACTGGGTAGACACCTTGTCATGAATCTCTGGATTTTCCTTTATGTAGAACACTGAAAGGATATGAGTGTGTGTTTGATACTTTTTCTTACCCTTTCATATACATTCATTTAAGAGATGACTTCAGATTAGCTGAAGGGCATTGTCAGATTAATGAAATGATGTTGTAAAGATGACCAACAGCCAGTGGCCCAGTACTCGTATGCCAACAGAGCTCTTTTCTTTAGACTGATCTCAGGCAGGACACTGCAGTCACTTAGGAATCTCATTTCTGGGCCCTCCTTCCTGTATCTATGGGATTCTCTTGGCTGATATTCTCCCAGAGTTGACTAAAATGCCCCCCAACAGTATTATTGCTTTCAATAAATTGGCCTCTCAGTGTCATTTTGTGACATATATACTATCCTCCTCAAATTCCTTGAAGCCAGCTTCCCTTCAATTTACCTAACTTCGTAGCTGCCTTCTAATTTCTCTCCTCCTCGAGTCTCATGCCCTCAATTTGCCCTGCCCCCTGCTGCCAGAGCAGTGTTCCTATGGAGAGGCAGTGGCCTGGGGCTCAGCTGCTCTAGGTACTTGGACTTGCTTCACTGACATTAGTTTAATAACTCCTGGACCCAGAAATGCTAAAGCAGCTAAGAGCAGGGCCGGCCACTATAAATAAACTCATTACCTAAGTGGCCGGGAAGAAAGGGTTTCAAGAATGTTGTAGCCTCGCTTTATAAGAGAATTAAGGAATTTGGTTTGACCATAACAGATGTCTGGGATTCTCCCATTTCAATGGTGTGGGCTTGGAAGATTGTTTAGAATGTCTGAGATTGTGCAGAAGATGTAAGGAATCTTTCAAACATGAGATTTTACAGGAAATCCTTTCCTGGAATTACTTGAGACTTGAGCTTGACCCCTCCACATGCATTTTTTTCAAGTGTCTTTCTTCTAATCCCATCTACAGGAACCACCTCCAGCAGCAACACAGTGGTTGCCGGCCAGGACAGTTTCCCAGACGCTGAGGAGAGCAAGATATTGAAAGAATCTGATGAGAGGTTGGTGCACAAAGTTGGCTTAATGTCCAGTATAACTTTCAGCAACAGCCTATACAAAGGCGTTAATAAAAGTTAGTGGGGTTTCGTGAATCTCACACACACACAATTCCTTCTTTGTTTTTAGAAACACAGATTGACTTTCCTACTCTGCTCCGTATATCCCTAAAGATAACAGTTTCTTCCTGAGCAAAGCCAGAGAAGAGAAAGATTAAGAGGGATGTTGTTCTGGTGTCTGAATCCTACTTAACCCAGGACTAAATAAAAATCACTAGTTATTCTGCTAGTGGGCACAGACCATCTGGAATTAGAGGGAATTTCCCTGTGAAATTTTCAATTCTGATTGCTGACTAATTCCTTAGAGATAGAGTGGTTGTCTTGAGGTGAGTTCTATGAAACATCATTCTCATTTTGCCTTTACTTTGTCATGTCCTGTTTAACCAAGAAAACTGTCATTGCCTGCTAAAAGAAGCCTCAATTCCATTTCCATTAGCTCTTTAATGATAATATTTCTCTTGCCCATATTTCTGCCTTCCCATCGCCTAGGAACTACTCATAAGTGCATAAAATATGGATCACTATTTCCTGCAGTTGATTGTGAAAAGCGGAGAGACAAACCAAAAGAGATAAACAGGACTCAAAAAAAAAAATTAGGGTGGTTCTTATCGTGTTGAAAACTCCTTAGGCTGAGCATTTTCTAGTGAAAAGTAATGGAGAGCTCTTTCACTTAAGAAATTAGTAACAAGGACGAGATACTCACAAATTCATACTGGAGAAAATTTAATGGATCAAATAGTGAAAATAATTTATTTAACCTGTAATGGCCCTGCATGCTTCATGAGGGTCCTTGGGATTTCATCCTGTGCACGAGAATGTGGCAGGGGCTGCAGGTGGAAGATTTTCTGACATCAGGCTGACTGCCTCTAGGCTTCTGAAGGCCCATTCTCTAGTTCAGGGACTTATCAAATTCCTCAATAAATTTGTTACTGGGTTGCTGCACTGCCTTTAGGCAGATGCTCATCCTTATGAGCTGTCCTTCAGACTAAAAGTCCAAACCCAGTAGATCATGAATTATAGACCTTGTCCTTTATTGTTCTCTAATAAAGGCCTTTCTTCCCTTCTCAGAAATGGATAAAAGTTTTCATTCTCCATACATCAGTGACAGTACAAGATTATTAATTAACATGTTACTTTTTAAATCTATATTTGCTAGTACCTTCTTTGGAAAACTCCCTCATGGTAAAAAAAAAAAAAAAATCACATTAGGGGCCAGCCCAGTGGTATAGCAGTTAAGTTCATGTATTCTGCTTCAGCGGCCCGGGGTTTGCAGGTTCAGATCCCAGGCACAGATCTCCATACTGCTCATCAAGCCATGCTGTGGCAACATCCCACATTTAAAACAGAGGAAGATTGGGAGAGATGTTAGCTCAGCGACAATCTTCCTCAAGCAAAAAGAGGAAGATTGGCAACAGATGTTAGCTCAGGGCCAATCTTCATCATCAAAGAAAAAAAAAATCACAATTTCTCTAAAGAGATTTCTACTTTCTAGCTGGAGTATAACATTCTTTACCATTTATTGTCTAGTATGAATTTTCCATTTTAATTTTATTTAGGGTAGGAGGGTGATACATTTCTATATAGTAACATCACACTAAAAAGACCCCTTTAGGACCAGAGTTCTGAGTGCCTGCCTAAGTGATTAGTGCTGGCCCTTGAAATGAAGAAGCCAGTTATCTCTATAACGTTGAGACCAGAGAACATCTTTCAAAGAGGCTCTCTTAGTTCTTGCTTTCTTCCTCTCTCACCGCATCCCTGTTGGCCATTGGAAAACCTGATGCAGTTATATACCCACATTTTTTATACATATTCATACACTTCTTTCTTACCCACTATATCTATTTATATATATATATATATGATCATACCTATATGAATATTCTATCCCGAAGGATATCACTATTCCATTGACGCTATACTCCAGCTACACTATTTCTCTAATATATTCTGTTTTCTATGGAAGTAGATTATGCCCTCAGATTAAAATACCTTTTTTCTCTTCAAACTACTTATCACCCTTGCTTCCTTGTAGACTCTGTCATGTTTATTTATAGTTTTTAATTATTAGAAAGCAGAAACCATCTATCTCCTACACATATTTGTATCCTCAATCATTAGCCTACTGTGCTGCACGTAGTAGGCATTTTTTAAATGTTTTTTCAGTATGTGAGTGAAAATTGGAGAAACAGCCCCAACACCATCCAGCCCCCCTTTTCTCCTTCCCTCTCATGAACCCCATTACAGAAGACAGTTATTTACTCTGCTCTTTACAATCCTTGAAGACAAAGAGTCTACAGAGATAATTGGTCAGAAATACTGACCAGGCTACTGGGTGACACAACTCCTGGGGGTACTAGTTACCAGAATACATTTTTGGGCTCCAGGGGGCGCCATGGAGTTGTGCAAAGCAGCCGCCTGGACGCCATGTTCTTTACAACTAGATTTATAGTTCTTTGATGTAATTCAGAAATATTTAATAATACCATACCTATTGACAAAAAATTCAGATAGCTTATAGTAAAAGAACCATTAAAACAAGGGCAAAAGAATAAGAGCCAAGTGAAGGGGAGAGTAAGTCATTGTGTCAAAAGTCCTGACTAAGGAGAAAGCTACTAACAGTTAATATTAACCTAATCTTGAGTTCCTCAATAGCCAAGTAAAAAAGAAAAATATAGAAAATTTTAAAACTTCCAATGTGTCAAAAAGAAAAACTGATTTATCGGAAGCTGTTAACAGAAAGTACCCTTAAACTCTAAGAAGGATATCATGTTTTTTTAATTAAACAACAAAGTGATCACATATTTTTATTAAAATAGCAGTTTATAGCAGTTTTTAAAATTTGCAGAACAAACCCTGTAAGTATTTGCAATAAATCAACCCGTAATAAAGCCTATCTTATAAATTTGTAGTTCCATGAAAGGATTTTTCATAGGGAACTAAAAGCAATAAACTTCCGCTGTAGAAGTTTCTGGTGATCTATGTTGATACAGGGATAGAGATTAGTAATCTACAGAAAGTCTCCTCAGCATTAATTTGAGCTAAATCAGCAAGATAAAACTTAAGGAAACATTTGATCCTACTAGTTTTTCTCTTATCAGAGCCATTTTCATGATATATTTCTTAAGACGTGTGCTTTTGATGTTAAAAGACTATTGGGTCTACTTAATCCTTGAAATTCCTCCAGGGCCCAGACCCCAAATTATTTTCTCCAACCCAAGAAAGCAAAAGGAAATAACAGGTTTTCTTCTTGGGAGTCAGTTTTTACTTTTTCTTTGCCAAGCCTACACTTCATGGCACTGTGGTTTCGATCTTCTCCAGAATAAGAACAGTCCAGTTCGTCTTAGCCTCGTAAACTCTACCAAACACTCCTTTACATCTAGCTTAAAAAGGGAAAGAGAAGAACTGCCACCCATTCTGTAATTCTTCCCTGCCTGGGCTTTCCAGAACATGACTGTAAAACCAACACACGTCACAATTCTCAAGTAGCTAGCAGTGCTGTGAAGCTCTCTGTCCTGTGGAAATCTCCAGATGTGGAAGTCTTTCATCACCCTCCTTTTGTTCCTTGCTGAATGAAGTCTGGGCTGCACATATGCTGTCTTTCTAACTTTGCATTTATCAGCATAAATATGATTAAAGAATTCTTCAGAAGGTAATAAGTTTGTCACTTTCTCAATTTCATAAGTACCAGTCTGATTTTGGCAATTACATCGCCTGATTTGTATGAAACTAAGCAGATGTCCTTGATGTTCTGTTTTATGGATTCACAAAGTAATATCTCAGAAGATATGACAATGAAGAATGTTTGAAATACAAAGTTACTGGGGAAAAGATGGCTGTGTCAAGAGGAAAAAAAAAACCTGCTGCAAATATCTAAGAAGCGAATAAAACCAAAATCATTATAGTCTTTATACTAATTGTAGTCAATACATTTCTGAATTCAGCAAATCCAAATGACCGATGCAGTGTTCTGAGGTTACACACCTGGGACAAGGTAGGCATCTTAATGGCACATCCAGTGCTTTTTCCTGAAGCATCACTCTTTCTCCGTACACTGGTGAGGACAACAATAGCCCTGCATTTTCCAGTGTTCCAGAGGGAAATAGAGTGTCGATCTGCTGTCAATTAGGGCAGTACACCCGGTCAGTAAGGTAGGGGCCACACACCTACTTTGGCTTGAGTTTTCCAGATAGTTCTAGATAGCCTTAGTTCTTTGCTTTGGCTGCAAATATATTAAGATGATAAAACCTACCTTGTATCATTTTATATAAAATATAGACGTACCATTTCACCCACACTTCCCCTCAGCCACACCTTTGCCCTACCTTATATAAGTCTTTGGATGATATTCAGATGCTATTGTTTTGAAAGTCTGTGGTGGCCTGAAGAGAAATAGTGTTCTCTAAATCCAAGGTAGAAGTATAATAATTAACGCCTTATAGTTGGATGGAATCTTGCAGTTTTGGAAAATTCCCACAACCGCAACACAATCAATGGTGAAGTATTATTTTTATTCCTTTTTGGCAGGTGTGGAAACAGGGTCCCTAAGGAGGTAAAGGACTTGGCCGAGGTCACAGAGCCAGTGATGAGAGCTTGGTCCTAAAATCCCGTTTCTGCCTGCTCGGAGGCAGCACATCACTAAAAGTATCCCTGCACGGCTGCCTTCCTCTGGTTGGCCCTGGACAAGCTGTTTAACCTCACTTGGTCTGTTTCCTCATTTGTCAAGTAAACAATGCTTATCTCAAAGATGAGTGAGTAGATTAAATGAGATAATGTGCGTGAAGCCATACTTCAACCGTTTTTTTAATTATTATTATTACTTCTTAAGCCACAAGACAGACCAGACAGAAAGAGCCCCTCTGGTTACATTGCACCCCAACTAGTTCCTTTTCCTGAAAATCCTCAGATCATTTTAAGGGAACCTTTAAAGCCAGTAAAGTCTAGAATTTGTTGTGAAACTATTTTTGTGTATTTCCGATTTTATTTACTTTCACATATTCAATCTTTCAGCAATTATTTATTGACCACCTACCATATGGCAGGATACCATGTGAAAAAGGAATTTATGTTATTCAGTTTCATGCCCATTTTCTTTCCAAAGAAATGTTAGAATTTTCTAGTTAAATTCAAACATTAGCCTTAAAATGTTTATCTTTTTAAGGTTTGAACTTGTAGCTTATGAGCGAGAGTGAGCACTGGCCCTCTCAAGGAAAAAAGAAATGTTTGGGGTACAATTTTTACAGTATTCCTTTAGGAAAAGCATCGTTGGAACTAGCTGCCCAAAAATCAACCACTAAATAATAGTATGCGTTTATGAGCCGCAGCACATACACACACGTCAGTACCTCATGACAGTTGTTCTTATATTTAAAGGTTTAGTAACGTCATCAGAGCCCATACTCGCCTAGAGTCAAGATACAGCAATAGCTCTGGAGGATCATATGATGAGGATAAAAGTGAGTACCAACAGGCCGTGGCATCTCAGATGGAATGCAAATGGGTGGAAAATGAGTATTTTCATTATTGTTGTTTTAGTTACTAAAAAGAGGTCCCAAAATATTAAGAAACCATTTACTCCAGTGATGCAGAGGAGCATAGAGTCAGCATCTTCAAAGCAAAAAGAAGCCAAGCAGTGGACTAACCAAAATTATAAAAATTCGAACTACTACCCAAACCCATATTTTATATTCTTGGCATTTTTCCTTGGTGATGCTCTTGGGGAAAGGGTAGTTAAGAAATTGTGCCATCGGAAAGCAAACGTTGCAGTTCAGTTTTCCCACCTATCTTGGGAGTGGATTGAACCTCTACGCTTTGTGAGTCAGCTCACCCAGGATACAGTCTGTTTCCACACTGGAGCTCTCAATGGCATGGTCTCAGTAGCCAAGAAAAAACCTTGCTAAAACGGGAGATACAATTGTCACAGAAATTTCTTGTACCTTGGGAAGTAGGGAAAACCAAAAAAGGTCAATACATGTGTTGATTTTGTTTAAGCCAGTTTCTTTTTCTTCTTTAAGCTAATTTTTAGTCTTCTTTTAAGCCAGATTTTAAGACAATCTCTGTAGCTACTGAGCAGGTAAAGAGTATTACTTGGTCACAAATTACAAAAAAATCTGGAACTAAAGAACACTCCCAGTGACATTTAGTTATGCTAAGGAAATCACTAAACTATCTGGTAGAATTTATTTGTCTATTTTGGTGAAAATCATAAATATGATGCTATTTCATGTGGTAGGTTCATTTTGTAAGTCAGTGCATGAGGCCTTTGTAGCTGTTGTTTGAATTGTCTTGTTTTTATGGGAAATGTGCAAAGTGAGGTAAGAGCTAAGTCATTCTAATGACAGGAAATTTTAGCTGCCTTTATTCTTAATGCAAAGATAGGCAATTCTCCAGCATCCAAAATACCAATGCAAGGAATGTCTAAAATCCATTTATAATTATCATACTCTAGCTCAGGTTAAGTTTCAGCTATGTTCCTATAAAACATTTTACTAGAACTGTCAGTATGAATAAAATAAAGCTGTTTGTATTCTCCCTCCCTTCTGTGTCCATCAGGGGTCTGTACCATCCAGACATCAAATAGTTGACTCTCAGGAGCACAGACCGTTAATTCTAGGTGGGACCAGATTTTACAGATGAGGAGAGTAGGACCCAAGAAATGGAGAGTTCTTGGTTCAAGAAAAGTCTAGTTACTGTGTAATATTTTGTAACCCAAAATTTGAGTACAGAAAAATTGAATTATGAAAACATTAAGCAGTCAAATCCTGATTCCCGCAGAATGTGGCAGGTATAACAAAACATAACGTTCTATGACTGTGGATTTTACATTAGGAATATTCCTGTCCTTTGCCAGTTGATTCCTTTAAAGTGTATCTCTTTGTTCTGGGTACAGGACACTGAGTTTGGTAGAAACACTACAATAAATAAAGTAATCATTTCAAAAATATATCTATAGAGCCCTCGTATTAAAACCTCACATTCCTTATATTTATTAAAATAGTGAATTTCAAAGGATAATTGTAATAAAATGGATATTATTATATAAATTCATATCACTGACTTTATGAACAAAAAGAAAAATAAAGTCATGGAAATATTTATAAAGAGAAAAAACTATTACAAATTCAGATAAGACATAAAAAGGAGTCTAATATTATCATTATGTCCTCTATTTTACCTAGAAATGTTTATAAATTTGTTGTACCAGTAAGAACAGCATTTTAATAGGAAAATTTTAGTAGAATTTTAATTCACTTGAGTCATATGTCAGAAATATCCTTTACATGATTACCATTATTGGCCAAAGAAATTAGAGTTCACAGCATGTAGTTTGGGTACTGAGAGCTTATATAGACATGCATCGCTTAACTAACGTTCTGAGAAATGTGTCATTAGATGATTTTGTTACTGTGCAAACATCATAGAGTGTACTTGCACAAACCTAGATGGTATAGCCTACAACACACCTAGGCCACATGGTACTAATCTTATGGGACCACTGTCGTATATGCGGTCTATTGTTGACCAAAATGTCATTATGTGGTGCATGACTGTATGTTAAATTACTCATTAAAAGAGAAAATGAAATGAGCTACTTACACAGATCCTCAGCACTGAAAGTCCATAAAATATATGCCAAGATCCTTTTCCAGGTGTTCAAGTAATAGGACTTGATTTGGCTGTCTTGGAGGAAGCAGCATGTCTACTAGGGCACAAATACCCTCAGGACTTTGGTAACTGGGTCCTCCCTGATGTATTTTTGGTTCCAGCTACACACTGATGGATATGGCCTATGGCAAAAGAGAAGCAAAAGTTAGTAGGCTCAGTTCCAAAATGTTATGGCCAGGTGTCTGTTATATGTTAAGGGCAATGTTTCCTCCTAAATTCCTGAGGGGATCAGCAGGAGTAGGAAGAGTAGGAAGGGATAAGGAGAGACCTAGTGGCCCAGTGCTTCATAGTCCGGGTTTATCCTAAAGGAAGGACTGTATGCAGCCTCTTAAGCGTATTTATATTTTAAGAAACCTATACCACCTTGAGTAAAATGGACAAGCAAACTGATTTAGGCCTAGTCTATAAAGTAGCTTTCTACGAATATTATGTAAGCTTTTTTCCAAAACTATTTAACTGGATTATTTTCCAAGGCTGTATGCTAATGTGTCTATGCCGACAATAAGGATACAACTTGTTAAGCTGGATAGCAGCTGACTCATAGTGGTTTAGACCTGACTGTAGAAAACTAGTTTTAGGCCAACTCAATGCTTCTCAGTACATTTTTGCTGACTGGATGTATATCTGAGAACATCATTGAAACAAAGAATAGTATATCCTTTCCTAGCAGAAATCTCACAGGTTTCTTTCTTTCAATTCATCAGTATTCTCCCATTTTTGCTCCCCTTTTGAATTTTACTGTAGAGGAGCTAATTGATTAGGAGTGCATTTTGCAACTAACTTATCCTGGACGGTTAGTCGGGAAATTAATTTGTTGAAAGTGAGACATTCTGTGGGTAATTTACTGAGAGGACTGAGATAAGTGACTGTCATACCTGCTTTAAATTTTTTCCTGACTAAATTTGTTGTGGCCAAGCGTCATGGCAGAGAATTATAGGGCTCTAGTTGCTGATTTTTTCCGTGAGTTAAAAAGAGCCAGCAGTCACTTTCTGAGGTGAAGACTGATCTTACCCTTGGAAACTCCCTTAGCGCATATCCCAGGGGCAGTGAGCTATGCTTGGTTCTAGTGCCTGTCCCGGTCCCAGGCCTCAGTTTTCATAAGAAGGCATCCCCTCCTCCAGCTCTGCTAACTGTTAAGGCCAGCAGTCTGTGCTGGACCAGCAGCATCAAATCAACTACCTCTCACTACTTTTCAAAAGTGCAACCAAGAAAACCTGTATTTGGGAGAAACTGCCTAAAAATCATGAAATAATCCTTCCTCTTAATATACGAAAGCTTATCCCAGAATTAAGTCACCTTGTCTGAAGCCATATACTTGAGTCATATCAGATGACACCAAATGGAATTGCTTGTCTTGAATGCCACTGGCCTATATTGAGAACATTAAAAGAAATAACTCCAGGGGCCGGCCCCGTGGCCAAGTAGTTAAGTTTGCACACTCCGCTGCAGCGGCCCAGGGTTTCGCTGGTTCGGATCCTGGGCGCCAACGTGGCACCACTCATCAAGCCATGCTGAGGCTGCGTCCCACATGCCACAGCTAGAAGGACCCACAACTAAAATATACAACTATGTCCCAGTGGGCTTTGGGGAGAAAAAGGAAAAATAAAATCTTTAAAAAAAAAAAAGAAAGAAGTCCATGAAACTTGTTGCTGTGATTACTTTAAAGACAATGTTGAGGGGCCGGCCTGGTGGCGCAACAGTTAAGTTCACACGTTCCGCTTCTCAGCGGCCCAGGGTTCGCCAGTTTGGATCCCAGGTGTGGACATGGCACTGCTTGGCACACCAGGCTGTGGTAGGCATCCCATGTATAAAGCAGAAGAAGATGGGCACGGATGTTAGCTCAGGGCCAGGCTTCCTCAGCAAAAAGAGGAGGACTGGCAGTAGTTAGCTCAGGGCTAATCTGCCTCAAAAAAAAAAAAGACATTGTTGAGGAAGTTCATTAATTTATTCAAAAAATATTGAGGCCATCCCTGTGGCCTAATGGTTAAGTTCAGTGCACTCTGCTTTGGTGGCCCTGGTTCAGTTTCTGGGTGTGAACCTATACCACTCATCAGCGGCCATGCTGTGGCAGTGACCCACATATAAAATAGAGGAAGCTTGGCACAGATGTTAGCTCAGGGCGAATCTTCCTCAGCATGCATAAATAAAGAAAGAAAGAAACTTATTGATCCCCTACGATGTGTCAGATACTGTTCTACGTACTAGGGAAACAAGAAATGAACAAAATAGAGAAAGTTCCCACTCTCATGGAGCTTGTGTTAGAGCAGGGGAGGCAGTCAGGGCCGGTGAATGGGTGATCTGTGCCAGGGAGGAAAACTACAGCAGAGTGAGGGGACAGAAAGTGATGGGGATGCAGGTGTATCTTAAATAGAATGGTCATGGAAATCCTGTGATACAGTGACACTTGGGCAGAGACTTGCATGAAGTAAAGGAGTGAGCCACGCAGCTGCCTGGAGAACAGACACGCAGCCATGGGCAACAGTAGATGTGAAGGCCCTGAAGCCGGGCAGTGCCTAGCACGATCACAGAACAGCAGGAAAGCCAGGGTGACTGGGGTGGAGTGAGGAAGGGGGACGGTTGTAGGAGATAAGCCAAGAGAGTAGTAGGAGGAAGATCTTGTAAGAGCTGAAAGGCCATGGTGTAGATTTTGGATTTCATTTTGAGCGAGAAGGGGAGCCACTGGTGAGTGTTAAGCAGAAAAAGAGATGTGAATGAGCTTCTGTTTTAAAAGGATTGCTCTGATGAATTATACCTCAATTAAAAAAAAAAAAGGATGACTGGCTACTCTGTGGAAAACAGACTGTAGAGGGGCAAGGATGGAAGCAGGGAGACGGTAAGGAAGATACCGTAGTAACCCATGTGAGGGAGGGTGGTGGCATCGACTAGGATAGTAGTGATGGCGACAATGGTGAAAAGCGGTCATATTCTAGATACATTTTGAAGGTAGAGCTCACTGAATATGTTGATTGTAGCAAGTTACTTAACCTCAGTTTCTCCTCTAAAAATAGGGATAATAGGTACCTATTAGTGCATTATTAATATGTGAAATGTATAGACCAGTGCCTAGCGCAAAGTAAGTGCTCTCTTTATTAGTTCTAATGTTGTTATTTTTATTATTTTTACTATCATCATGATTATGAGTTGGATGTGAGATGTGAGAGAGAAGTCAGAGATGACTCTGACCTAAGCAAACTGAAAATAATGGAATTGCATTTTACTGAGATGGGGGAGATCAGAGAAAGAGCAAGTTTTCACAGAGATGGAAATTCATATGATTTAATGTTTTTCTTTTTGTGTATCTGTATTTTCCATCACTCTATAGTGAGTAACTATAAAGTATGTATCCAAAAAATAAAGGGGTGAAAGAAACTTAATCAAGTAATTCTAACCCATTTGATGATATAATTCATACTCACCAAATTGAATGGTTAGAAAGTTATTTTTACAAGCATGAGTTTGTAAGATTCTTTCTAAAAACACCAAGTAGGGAAAACAAAAATCTCGCCCTGAAAATAGTAAAGCATGCTTGTCTTTCTCACCCCACAGATGACCCAATTTCTCCCTACACGGGCTGGCTGTTGACTATCACAGAGACCAAACAGCCGCAGCCCTTACCGATGCCTTGTACTGGAGGATGCTGGGCCCCCCTGGTTGACTACCTCCCAGAGACCATCACTCCTCGGGGGCCACTCCACAGGTGAGCAGCATGTGCAGGTAGAGAGAAACAACTACTTAGCTTTACTGGATTTTCTTCCTATGAGAAGAGAGAAACCTATTCCAGGTCCCATCAAGTGAAATGACCTTTGAAATCAGAGAGACCATGCACGACTTGAATTGCAGCTCTCAGTATATTGGCAGAGTGTGGTCCAATATTAACCAACATGCAAAGCTGCCTTGTAGGCCTTTGAATTTTTCTTTGATGTAATCTTAATATGGGTATTCATTCTGTTATGCTTTTTAGATTGTAAGAAGAGAGGACTTTTGTCTTCTATTTCTCTTCATCCCTCAGGTCTTATTTACCTAGGTGACTAGTAGAGTTCTGTTATGTGATTAGCTCAACTGATATTTCTTCTTCTCGTGGAGCTCTGTGCAATGTCAGAAGTTAAGCTCCATTTCCCTGAAAGAAGAGTGTTACATAACACTTCAGCAAGGCTTAAGAGTTATATTTAATTGTGACTTAATGATCTATAAGTATAGTTCCATCCTCTTTAGAAGTTGCATTAATGTCATCATTTCATTGATTAGGTGCAATATTGCTGTAATTTTTATGACTGAGATGGTGGTGGATCACAGTGTAAGAGAAGATTGGGCTCTTCATCTACCATTATTACTTCATGCTGTCTTCTTAGGTAAGACTGGATCTGAGAGGAATTCTAGCCAATAGGGTCAAAACCATATAGAGGTAATCCATAGAGCTTTCCTTTTACGTTGACATCCTGCTTTCCTCATTTCTGAAATATTTAGTCTCCTCCATTTTTCATTGCCTTTTTGTAACATCTGCCCTACAATTTCAGTTGATCAGTCTTTGTTTAAAATTGTCCTAATGCTACAATATAAATAGGGTGGTCCCTCACTAATGCTATATCTATAAGGATATGCAAAACCAGTTGGCCTCTTTGAGGGTCTTTGGCTAGATGTGATGAATTTAAAGCTATGAGGCACGGTCAGTGCACACAGAGAAAGAATATAGAGCACAGCGGGCCAAGCACTGAGATTTTAAAATACCCAAGTTGTAGAGCAAAAATGGAAAGAGGAACAGCCAGCCAAGGAGTTCAGTTACAGAGAGATGAATAAAATTAGAATCCTTCAGTAACAGGGAGATCCAGGGAAGAGAACAAAGCAGGAGGAATGCTAACCATGTCAGATGCTAAAGAAAGGTCAAGAGAAGTCCATCTATCAGCATTTTATGAGAACATTTGATTCAAGGAATAAAGCATTTTATTTTTCCTAAGCCCAACTTCTTTATGTTGGTAACACAAACAATAACAAAGAAAACTAAACATTCTTTTAACATGTTCCTCCCGGGTATCTTGGAATCTTTACTATCCCTGGAATCTAAATGAGCTTAAAATTTGTTTATACTAAGAGATTCCACCGTTTTGTTCCAGGTTTGGACCATTACCGGCCCGAAGTCTTTGAACACAGCAAGAAATTGCTTCTTCACCTCTTGATCGCCCTCTCTTGCAATAGCAGTTTTCATGCCATTGCTTCCGTGCTCCTGCAGACTCGAGAGATGGGTGAAGCTAAGACCCTAACAGTTCAGCCAGCTTATCAACCTGAATATCTCTACACAGGTAACAAAAGAAGGAGTGGCAGGGAGCCTGAGACAGGGTCACAAATACAAGATAACTGAAGGTGTCCATGGAGTCCAGCTTCCGTTCTCCAATGCTGTTACCCCCTAACTTTCCAAGTGATAAAATAACAGCACAACATATATGCACCATTTCACTTGATGTTAACTTGCCTTTCAGAATCCTTCATTACTGAATATTTTCAGATATATTTTCCTTATTATTGTTATGTTGCTGCTCTCATTAAATATGTTCTTATTGATGCATAAAACATTAAGATGTCCATTGGCCGAGAGCATCTGTCTAGGACACTGAAGGATGAGAATGCAGAAAACAGTGACCATCTCCATCTCCTTGAGAACCATTGCCGAGATGCCAGGTGTACCTTCTAGTTCCCCTGAAGGAATTTTCACTTTATTAAATGACTGACCTCTCTGGGAGGCACCATTAGTGGAAATCTATTAAAAACCATTGCTGTTTTGAAACCAAAAATTTCTTCTTAGAAAAGAGAACAGAAAGCATTAGCTGAGTCAAAGAAATTACACTGCTGTGTCCAGCTGTTTATGAAAATTTTCCCCAAAGGGTTGATCAGTGGTTTTCACTTAGAACCAGAACATTTAGAATATCTTAAAATGATGAACTAACAGAGCTCTGGGGCTACTTTTTTTACCTAATTATTTCGTACATTATGCTGGCTCAGGTTATGGTATGGCATTTCATATGTCACCATCGACTTTCTTCATAACCTTGAAAAGGATGTCCCTTTTATTCATCACTTGTACTCAGCACTGTCTTATCTTCTGAGAGACGTTAACGTGTTTCCTTGGAAAACAAAAATGAAGTCATTAACTCTGAGATGCACATACCACTGACCACAGTTTAAGCTCTTTGTTTTGAACCTAGCTACACTTAATCGAACATAATCTATCAATAGCCTCTCAGAGACACAAAACTCTTTACTCTAGAGACTTAATTAAAAGAATCTGAAGAGTTCTGGCTGTTCTAACACCCCAGGATAAGGATGTATTCCCTTAAGCACATGGCTTTAGGCTGAGAAAACTGTGATGTCTGTTAAGCCATGTATCTTTGAGTGCATCAGTTTTGCCTCCACTATTAACACTGATGTGGCATAAAATGGGTTAGAGTGGGGATTTACAAAACAAAATACAAAATACACCACAGGCAGGAAAAACGAGAGAGCTAAAATGATTGAATCTATAGCACACATGGAATAGGTGTATGAAAAGCGTCTCCCTTTCATAAACATTTATTAAATATCTATCGAATACCTAATTTCAACTATAGTTGCTTTCAAATCCACATTAAAAACCTTTGTGATAGAAATTATTGTCTTTATCTTATTATAACAGGAAACTGAGGTACCGAGAAGTTATTATAAACTCCCTGAGATTACAAAATAAATGGCAAAGATGCTATTCAGACCCAGGCCTTCATACTCTTAATTCAGTCTATCTGTCAGACATACCAGAACTATGTACTTTTTATGATTATTAAGGAGGAGAAAAGGGATGGTCACACATATACAATTTCAAACCGCAACACACCCAGAAATATAGAATGATAACCAAATCTGTAGTGGGGAAAAAAACATAGTATTTGCTTAGACCATATTTCTTTGACTACCATGAGACATAGTTTATTAAAATTATTAATATGCACATAATATTCACAATTCTGGACACATTTACTCTAAAATGTTATGTATAACTTACTCATCAGCCATCAGTTGCTGGTATCCTCAAAAGCAGTATCATTTCACATATTTAAGTAGTATAATTCCAAGATATAATTTACTAATGCACAATTGGGTCCCAATGTATTGTAGAACTGTTCATCAACCTATGCATGTACACACAGGCACACACACACCCACCCACACCCCACTTCTTTTGCAGAAAGCATCAGTTAAAACACTAGAGTAGCGGCCAGCCCCATGACTGAGTGGTTAACTTTGTGCACTCCGCTCCGGCAGCCCAGGGTTTTGCTGGTTCGGAGCCTGGGTGCGGACACCCTGCTCATCAAGCCATGCTGAGGCAGCATCCCACATAGCACAACCAGAAGGACCTACAACTAGAATATACAACTATGTACTGGGGCTTCGGGGAGGAGAAGGAAAAAAAGGAAGATTGGCAACAGATGTTAGCTCAGGTGCCAATCTTTAGGAAAAAAAAAACACCAGAGTAGAAAATAGCAGATCACCTTCTATTACCAAAAACGCTGGTTTACACAGCAGTGCAACTATACCATAAGCAAGGAAAGAATATCAGTCTCATTTGATCACAGTCATAGCCAAAATTAAATGTTTTCTCCAAAAAATTTAAATACACACTTCTGTACCCTCACCTCCTGACCTCATTAAGTGCCCTGCCTTGTACATTCCACCTTGACCTTTTTCTCCCACCAGGTGGCTTTGACTTTCTGAGAGAGGACCAGTCATCCCCAGTTCCAGACTCGGGGCTTAGCTCCAGTTCCACCTCCTCCAGCATCAGTCTGGGAGGGAGCAGTGGGAACCTCCCGCAGATGACCCAAGAAGTGGAAGACGTGGACACAGCCGCTGAAACGGATGAGAAGGCGAACAAGCTCATTGAGTTTCTAACAACCAGGTAATGAGGGGTTAGGAAACAGGCTATTGTTTTCAGCTCGATATTGGGGGCAAAATGCCATCACTTTAAAGCCACACAGATGGGAAAGTGATCCCGGAGTTCTAGCAGAGTCCTATTTTCTCTTCTAAATTGCACCTGCTGGAGTCTGTGTACAAGGCAGACACTGTAGAAGTTGTCTAAGATCCCACTGATGTCCCAGTTGCTGGGCAGGGAGATTTGTGTATAATGACGACACAGCAGATGGAGGCAGGAGATAGTAGCACCCCGTGGTGAACATGACTTTAATCATCTAGAGCTGCCAGGATCTGGGAGTTCTGAGACTTTGCAAAGAACATCACTCTGGAAACCAAAGATAATAGCCACGGTTGACCCAGGAGCAGCGACAGAGGGGACCACTGTCTGCTTATCTCCTCCCAGGAGTCATTTATGAATGGAAGTCAGAGACCAGAAACATGATAGGAAAGGAATCAAACTAATAATAATCAAAATCAAGAAAAACTACAAGCAATCCTGTTTTTTCAGGTCTTCTGGTTCTTCTAATAAACAAGTTCACTTATAAGGCTTCAGAATTTCTAGCACCCTGAGGTTCAGTATTTGTGTAAAAGCATGCTTACCTGTGACCTGGGGTGTGCTCTCCTGTCTCGGTGAGTTAAGGCCTGGAAGTCTCGTCTGTACATGTGTTATCTGGTATGGTGCATAGTTTTTCTTTCTTCAACTAACATATCAATTAATGCAAAAAATGAAAAAAGAGCATTTTCTCTCCTCCATTAATGATGGTTCAGGGTATTCTGCACAGCTCTCAGCTCACTATGGGATTTAATATGCAGGAAGCTTAGGAAGGGGGCTGATGTGCCTACATACAGGGTACTTCAGAGGCCTAAATCATTCATGGAGAAGAAAGGCAGTGTCACCACTCACCATTGTCAACACCACATGTTGAGAAGGGTGTTCTCTGAAATTCTCACATCTGGCTCCATCCCATTCTTACTGTTGAAAACCAAGTAGACAACAGAAGCTGTATCTTCAATTTGGTTCTATGGTATCTGGCAACCTAATGAAGTAATGCTGGTAAAAGCATTCTCTCTGCAAATGTTCAAATTAAGCCTGTGTCTAAATCTATATTTTATATCATTTTATTTAACAAACACTTATGTCACACCTATTATGTGCCACACACTGTTCTGGTGAATTGAGAAGTTTTAATGTTGTGAGGTTTTAATTTTATAAATAAAACTTAAGAAAGAGTATGTCTCCACAGATTAGCTAGGTCTGCTTTGAGTATACTGCTAAGCTTTCTAGGACTGAAATTCACCCCCATATTAATTAGTAAAATTTTAAAAACATGTATTGCATCTTTGGAGTTAGAACTACATATGTGGTTTTAAAAATGCAAAATGATAGCAATATTTTTGACATTTTGCTTATTTTCTTTAAGGGCATTTGGTCCACTTTGGTGCCATGAAGACATCACGCCTAAAAATCAGAATTCGAAGAGTGCTGAACAGCTCACTAATTTTCTGCGTCACGTTGTATCCGTATTTAAAGATTCCAAATCAGGTACTTCATCCTATTTCCCCAAATTGGACTTCCAGCGTTTTTCTATAATGGAGCTCATTCTCCCCTTATGACTACACACCATGTATATGGTCCTGCATTGGGCTTCGATAACAGAAGAATGTTCATAGGGGACTTTCGAAGCTTATTTCAGATGTCCCTCACTGAGTGATAGTTAATGTCACGTATATTTGCATTATGCTCTATCAAATAATTTCCCCAAGGTCACCGTTCTCCTTGCTTCATTTATCTCACTAGAATTAAACTGTGCATATAATGTTTTATTTAAATCTAATTACTTGACTGTCATCAGACTCAACTGTGAGAAATTGTCAGCCTTGCAAACTGGTTTAAAAAAAAATTTTGTAATAAAATGTTTTTGACTTTAAAAGTATTTGCTAACAAGTCCTGTGCCAATGACTACTCAATATTCTGAACACAATGTGACTCTTAATTAGATTATAGTAGCATCATAATATTTAAGCCCTTAGCTGAATTCTGTTCTGATTCAACATGGCCTGAGCTGATTTGTGTGTGAAATTTAAATTCGGTTCCTCAGCGTGATGCAACAACCATCTCTACCTTTTTCACGCACCAGGCTGGCCCTATTAAACATGGCTCAGTGGCTTTCCAAGGGGCTCTGACAGCACATCTCACAGTTTGAAACATTCCAGGTTAGCCACATCTCTTTTCATTATCAGAGGATACTTAATAAAAAACAAAAAATACTGATAGACTGAAATGGGAGTCATTCCAGGAATAGGATTGCCATTTCTTGTTGTGAGTTTCCTCTGTGGAATTTCTTTGAAATATTAAGACTATTTACATTTGCTGTTTTCCCCCACTTAAAAGTCACTTAATAACTGAACAGAGCCCAAAGGAAGAAATGTACTGTTTCTGTGTGAACCATTAATTTGTCTAAAACTCTTGATTATATGAAGATCATAAAAATGAGAAAATATAGGGGGCTGGCCCCGTGGCCAAGTGGTTAAGTTCGTGCGCTCCGCTGCAGGCGGCCCAGTGTTTCGTTGGTTCGAATCCTGGGCGCGGACATGGCACTGCTCATCAAACCACGCTGAGGCACCATCCCACATGCCACAACTAGGTGGACCCACAACGAAGAATATACAACTATGTAACGGTGGGGGGCTTTGGGGAGAAAAAGGAAAAAAATAAAATCTTTAAAAAAAAAAAATGAGAAAATATACAAATGCCTGTACTGTATTCTCAGAGGCTGCTTCCGGCTGCTTAGAGTCTCAGTCTTCTCACACATTGCCCAAGCTATTTTTACCCACCGCAATTTCTTTGTCCATCTCTGCTTTCCACCTGTTTCCACTACAGCCCAATAAAATATGTTCCTGGAAACAGTGTATTAGTCAGGGTAGCATAGCTGCTGTAACAAACAACCCTCAAAGCTCAGAAGCCTAACACAATAGAAGGTTATTTCTGGATTCCATAATAGTTCAGGGTGGATGTTTGGCAGACGGCCTTCCACCTGCTGCTTCAGAGACCCTCCATGCTGAGGCTCTGCCAGCCCCTAGGCTCAGAGGCCTCTATAGACCCTCTGCGTCCAGCCAGCAGGTGGAGGAAGAGCGAGTGAGTGGAGGACTCCTCAGGAGGAGTTTATATGCCAGGCCTGAACCAAGCATCCACTGCTTCTTCCCACATTCCACTGGCCAGAACTCAGGCACGAGGTCACATCTAACTGCAAGGAAGGCTGGGAAGTATAGGGTCACTGTGTGACTGGGGACAGAAGGAATTATTCCTTTTCTCTGCTACACATTAAATAGCTTTTCCCAAAGGACATTGTCATGGTGGGGGGGTGGGGGGAGTTCTGCAATCTTACTATTATAGTTCTAGCATTATGATTTGAATAAGCTTTTGTTCATTGCCAGGGGACCTAACCCCACATATAAAATGGCCTAAGTAGGAAAATATGTTTTGAAAAGCAAAATAAAGACATAACAAACTATTTTGAAACATGACTCATTCATAATTTGTGAACTGCCTACATGGGTTTATTTCTGTATTTCCCACCCTAAGTCCATTTTCCAGGACCCTTTGTTTGCTTGGCGGGAACATTTTCTTGTACAGTCTACATGTCCCTAGGGTCAAACAGCCAAGCAGCAGCTAAGAACAATAACAATGAATTACCCCTCCTGGTCCACTTTCATGTGACAATCAAATGTGCCGCCGGGCCTTCCAGATCACAGAGACAGCCAGAATTGCTGTTTTCATCATGGCCTCTGACTCTCCTGGCCTGGTTTTCTCCCTCCTGAGTCACAGCACATGTACAGTTTAATGGCCCAGGACTCAGTCATGGGCTTTACCTTACAACTTCATCTCCATCTGACCAAATGGTTTTCTGATGACTGAGATTACCTTCATGCTATTGGAAGAACAAATATTTAGCCTAAAGTTTAAATGATGGCTGCCTTCTTTACAGTATCTACACATCTGCATTTTTATAGACTATTCTGAAGAGCAAAGACTTTGGCACGGGCCTTGGTCGTGTGTAGAGTTGACTAGATCCACTAACCTCCTCCCGCTACATACACAAGTCCTCTGAAAATTTGTTTCTAACAAATTCTCTTATGAAAAAAGGAGTGAAGGTATTCTAAGTAAAAAGTAGTACAGAAGAACGGTGTCGAAAAATAGCAGGGTAATAAATAAGACATTTGTGAGCACATATTATGCGTCAGACATTGTACAAAGCATTTTTTAAGTAAATTTTCACAATAATTCTATGAGATAGATGCTATTATTCACAAGTTAAAGGTAAGGAAATAGGCTCATAGAGACTAAGTTTCCCAGAGTCCCAAAACCCTTGATCCCCAAACAGGACCATCTTGTTCCAAAGCTTCTGCCTCCTTAAGATTTATTCAAATGTAGTTTTTATTTTAAAATGGTAAGTAAGTACCACCCAGGAGGTAGCTCTGTGCAGTTAGCCTGTTTTATACTTACAGATAACTGATGCCCCACAGTTCTCAGAGTAGTGGCTGACCTAACCTCTTTGGGCCCTAGGTTTCCATCTGGAGCAACACTTGAGTGAAGTTGCGTTACAGACAGCCCTCGCAAGCTCTTCAAGGCACTATGCCGGTCGGTCCTTCCAGATATTCCGGGCACTCAAACAGCCTCTGTCAGCACATGCCTTGTCTGACGTTCTCTCAAGACTGGTAGAGGTGATTGGAGAACATGGAGATGAGATTCAGGTATGGAAGGAAAGACCACTGAACTCATCCGTCTTCTCGCATTTCAAAGATGAGGAGTTAACTTTCTTTGAGCCTTCTTTCTCCTGAAAATTATTCTAGCCATTTGGGCATGTATAATTTATTTGAAAATTTTTAAATGTTGACTTTTGTATTTACAAAAATCACTTCAAGGAGCATTGTTCTAGAAATTCAATGGTTACTGTTTTATTGAGCCAACAACTGAAATCCTTTGGTGACTCCTTTGTTGTTTTTGTTGGTTTTATTTGGCAGGGCATGGGGGAGTTATTTAATATTGTTTTGTCTTTTTGCTAAAACCTAAGATGCAATTGTGCAATCTCTCCACTCAAAGAAGGGATCTCCATTGTGTCTTTGCAAAGCACCACCCCTCTCTCTATAGTTAGCCTTCACTAAACTGAGAAGAACTGGAAGAAATAATGGCGAGAGTAGATGCCACGAGAAGACCCTGAAGACTGGGGACTCCAGAGACTGGGGAGCTGGGAAGGTTGAACACCAAGAGCACTGCAAGCTCTGTAGCTTGGGCCCAGCCATTCCTTTCCATCAGGAACGTTCCTGCATCTCAGGAGGCCTGCATGCCAGTAGACTCTAGCTTCTTTTCTTCCTTCTGGCCATTGGAAAATGCCGCTGAGGCACAGCCTTTCTCATACCTCATCTCTTAATATCTGGCTTTCAGACATTGCCATTCTGTATTTCAAATGCCCACCATCCCTCTCTGCCAGGAACCATGCTTGCCCCTTTAGCCTTGCCCCTTCCCTGTTGGATTTCAGATGAAATTCATCTGTTGAGGACCTCAGACCTAGGGAAATAAATCTTCATGATTATCTGCTAACTTCTAAGCCATCTGAATTTCCTAAGTGGCCTTTAAAATTTGTTTTTAGGCTTCATAAATTAAAATAGTGATGCCTGTCTAGCTTTCAATGATATTACCATCATTTGAATAAAGTTTGCATTAATTAAATTTATCTACAGGAAGTTAACAGTAGCTACAAGCAGTGTAAAATGTTGTCTTTGCATGTTTGCAGGGTTATGTAATGGAAGCACTCCTTACCTTGGAAGCTGCCGTGGATAACTTGTCTGACTGCTTGAAGAACAGTGATCTCTTAACTGTATTATCTCGGTGAGAACCAGCTTAATGACATTTTGAAATCAAAGAGACTGTACTGAATGTTTGGGAGATGCCTGGACTTCGGGCAAAGTCCAAAGAACAAATCTAGTTTTTTGCAGGGGCCGGGGGAGGCAGAGCCAGCCTAGTGGCATAGTGGTTATGTTCACCTGCACTGCTTTGGCAGCCTGGGGTTCACAGGTTCGAATCCCAGGCACAGACCTGCACACCACTTGTCAAGCCATGCTGTGGCAGCATCCCACATAAAATAGAGGAAGATTGTCATGGATATTAGCTCAGGGACAATCTTCCTCAAGCAAAAGGAGGTGGATTGGCAGCAGATATTAGCTCAGGACTAATCTTCCTCACCAAAAAAAAAAGAAAGAAAGAAAAGAAAATATAGTTTTTGAGGTCTATTTACAACCTAACAAAGCATGTATGACATTTTCTTAAGTTAAAAGAAAAAGGAAGTTATGACACACACACACACACACATATATATGTTATATAAGTATTTTAAAATGTCAGCAAGGTAGACACCAAATGTTATCTCTAAATAATACAAATATTAATGATTTTTTATTTTTTTACGTCTGAGTATTTTTTCAAGTTTTGTATAATAGTTGTCCTATTTATCACACTGTAAACTAAAACTACATATTATTTTTAAATGAATACATACAAAACTGATGTGAACCGTCACTGTAAAAACAGTTAGGGGGCTGGCCCTGTGGCCGAGTGGTTAAGTTTGTGTGCTCTGCTTCAGCGGCCCAGGGTTTCGCGGGTTCGGATCCTGAGCTCAGACATGGCACCACTCATCAAGCCATGCTGAGGTGGCGTCCCACATAGCACAACCAGAGGCACTCACAGCTAGAATATACACCCATGTACTGGGGCCTTTGGGGAGAAGAAGAAAGGAAAAGAAAAAACAGAAAATTGGCAACAGATGTTAGCTCAGGTGCCAATCTTTAAAAAAAAAAAAACAGTTGGAATAAATGTTGGTTTTACTTGCAGAAATTCCTACCTTAGGATCTTTTTTATTTTTTAATTCATTTTGCTCATGCCAATGTTTAATAACCCACTTCAAATCATTCACAATTCTATATTCTGTTTGTATAACTGAATTTATCTTGCTTGAAATTGAGTCAGTAATGTTATATCACATTGGACCTTGTTACTTTCTTTTTTTTTTTTTTTTGAGGAAGATTAGCCCTGAGCTAACTACTGCCAGTTCTCCTCTTTTTTGCTGAGGAAGCCTGGCCCTGAGCTAATATCCATGCCCATCTTCCTCTACTTTCTATGTGGGACGCCTTCCACAGCATAGTGTGCCAAGTGGTGCCATGTCTGTACCCGGGATCCAAACTGGCAAAACCCGGGCCGCCGAGAAGCAGAATGTGTGCACTTAACCACTGGGCAAGCCCCTTGTTTCATTTTTAAGTTGAGTGTTTTTTATGGATAAGTAATTTTGGTGTAATTGCTAACATCATACATATTTATCTATATAAACCTACAGATTTATTTAAATCAATAAAGATTTATCAAGAATGTTCTTAGTTTTATCTTTTTAGCCTGAAATAAACTTAGAAATCATTTTTAATAAATTTTTATAAATGCAAAAAATTTCCTTTGATACTAACATTTACTAACTTTTTTTCTTTCTAGATAATATCATTTCCATTTCTGTTCTCCTTATCAGTCAGTTAATGGAATATTAAAGTTTGTACCTATCAGGCACATTTTAGTTTGTAATTACTCCTACCCAAGTTCAAACAAAAGATAAATGAAAGATCAGTAAATTTATGGCCAGCTGCTTATTTCTTTAATCTTTCAGTAAGCGCAAGTCAGTATTAGGTATCACTGTTGTTTTGTTGGTGAGAGTTGTTCTGCTTAAGTTTTGTTTTTCATACTTTTAAAGTTTAAGAATAAAGAAATTTATTCCTTTAAGTTTAAGAATATAGGGGAAAAAATGACTAGAAAGTAGTAATTCCAAAGAATGATTTCCCTCCCTTATTGTTCATCAGTGGATCTTAGAAGGACTGGCTGTTCAGTGAAGCATGCTGGCCTTCTAGTAAACTTTCTATTTTTATACCCAGCTCTTCATCACCAGATTTGAGCTCCAGCACTAAACTAACAGCAAGCAGAAAGAGCACAGGACAACTAAATGTGAACCCTGGGACAGCGAGTGGCAACACAGCCACCGCAGAACGGAGCCGGCATCAAAGAAGCTTCTCTGTGCCCAAGAAGTTTGGTGTTGTTGACCGATCCTCAGACCCACCTCGGAGTGCCACACTGGACAGAATTCAGGCTTGCACCCAACAAGGGCTCTCCTCAAAAACCAGAAGCTCCTCTTCCTTGAAGGACAGCCTCACAGACCCATCACACATAAATCATCCAACCAACCTGTTGGCCACCATCTTTTGGGTCACAGTGGCCTTGATGGAATCTGACTTTGAGTTTGAATACCTAATGGCCTTAAGGCTTCTGAATAGACTGCTAGCTCACATGCCACTCGATAAAGCTGAGAACCGAGAAAAACTTGAGAAACTCCAGGCGCAGCTCAAGTGGGCAGACTTCTCAGGGTTGCAGCAGCTGCTGCTGAAAGGATTCACCTCTCTCACCACCACAGACCTTACCCTGCAACTTTTCAGTTTGCTGACGCCGGTGTCCAAAGTATCCATGGTGGATTCATCCCAAGCCATTGGTAAAGCCAACATCACTCACGCGCTTCTCACCACAGTTCTGCTGGTTATTGTGTTCAGGTTTAGTGTAAGATCATGTGGGCTTACTGCTTGTGACAGTCTGCTTAGAAATGGTTCTTTGGGAATAGTTTTTTTTTTTATTTTAAATTTCTATGTAACGTATGTCTTCATTATTTATATTGTAGAAGATATTTTAAGGCAATAGTATAAAAGGGGCAGAAGTAATATATATTAGTCATTTCCCTATGCTTTCCAGATATAAGATACTGTTAGTTTATTCCGTTACTCTTGTACAGACATTTTTTCCCTTTTTTCTTAACTCCTAGATCTTTTATTTTTCCTAGCCTTTCTTTTCTTCTTGAAAATTTTCTTGATTCCCTATTATTTTGAATTAAGCCAAACAAACTAGATTGTTAATACCGGGGCATGTGGCCCAGAATTCTTTTCATGAAGCTAGAGCTTCATACAGTGCTACTAAGTGGTGCTCATCATTTTAAAGAGTCTTTTTGATGACATGAGTAAGACTTAAATTGACTGGCCTATGTCCTCTCATACAGCTTTTCCTTAAAATATCTGTTTTTTGAGAAAAATTTCAAACTAGTGCTTTGGTTCCTTTTAATGTGCTTTTTAAAATCTACGCCAGACATTCTTATTTACAGTCCATGGCAGGACAGCCATTGTATCTGAAAATTACAAATCTACATCAGTGACTCCGAACTGGGGCCATTGTGGTTGTGCATTTTTCCTGGATTTTGTTAGATCATATTAAAGTTGCTTCAGAAGACTGCTTTTGCATCACCTCAGAATGAAATCTGTAATGTTGCCTTCCCACTGTTAACAGTTAAAATACACCATGCTCAGCATCTCCATTCTGTCTTCTCTAACCCAGGGTTTCCACTGAATGTTTTGTGTCTCCTGCCCCAGCTGATTCAGCATTTCGAAAATCCCAATCAGTTCTGTAAGGATATAGCCGAAAGGATTGCTCAGGTATGATTTACGGTTCCACACTCAGGCAGATCCACAGAGGCCTGCAGGAAGGCCCAGTGTTGGACAGAAATTACCAGGCCCAGAGAGGGCAATGAGTTTTACAAAACCTGAAAGTAACAATTGATATTGCTAGTAATTTACATCTCTGGGTGGCTGATGCACATTGTCTTTTCTGGTTTCATTATTAAGAAAACGGGTAAAGTATTTGTGAAAATTATATTAACTAATTACTGAGACAGGCACTGCTGCAGCCTACCGAGAAAAGTATCGATCTATTTTCTAGACTGCCAGGACTTTTAGCAAAATTGCTAACATTTCTTCCTACTGACCAGGCTATTTTATCCCTAATTTATTTTCTTCTCTTAAAAGGTTTGTTTGGAAGAGAAGAACCCCAAACTTTCCAATCTCGCACATGTCATGACTCTCTATAAAACACATAGCTACACCAGGGACTGCGCCACGTGGGTCAACGTGGTCTGTCGATACCTTCATGAAGCATATGCTGACATCACCTTGAATATGGTTACCTACCTGGCAGAGGTGAGCTCTTGAGTTCAGGGTAGGATCCATCATAGTTTCTATGGGCAAAATATTTATATGGAACTGATAATACTCAACTTCATTTATTGAATGCCTATTATATATTATCATATGAAATCATTTTAAATCCTCACAACAACCCAGTGATGTAGATATTATCATAATAAAGAATCTGAGGCTCAGGCAGGTTAAGTAATCTGCTGTGAGTTTAAGGCAGCAGAGCCAGCCTTTGAATGGAGGTATAGCTGCCTCCAAAGCTTAAACTCCTTCTTTTTACTCCACTAATACCTGTCAGCACATGGCAGAGACAAAGAACTTTTATCCTAGTTACTCTGGGGGTTCAAATCTTATTTAAGGAATTACTGTGTGGCTTGATGTGTTTAATGGTTGTTTGCTCTGAACTAATTAACAAAGCATAAATTTTGAAATCAACTTTTTATCTTCATCTTTTATGTTTGCTTTTGAAACTGGAATGGGAATTTTGTCCTCGCAAATGTGTTTCTAGCACATTCGTTACAAAGCCCTACTCTGACTTCTCTGTATGTTGGTGATAGGAATACACAGCATATGGGGCAAGTGATGAAATATACTCCATTTAGCACCTCCAGTCCCCAACAAGCTTAATACACAAGGGCTCAAAATCTGAGGCAAATCATTGATAACAGCTACCTAGTTTCAGTATTTTCAGTGCGGCTTTTCCTTTCAGGACATGCAGTCATACCTTACTAGGCCTTTTCAGAAGTGAGGAGGACAGCCCATTACAACTTTTCCTTTAGTTATGTCACCAATTCAGGGTGCTGGTAGGTTAAAGGATCTATCATTTTCTGAAAGGCTCCACAAGACTGAAGGCCTCTACCTAGAAGAAAGTAGTGGCTCCATCCATCAACATTTATGGTAGATCCTGCCAGATTTTGATTTGCAACGTGGATCGGCAATATGTGGGCTGTATGTGGACTGTCAATGGCCAACGATTCATGCGCTCTTTCCACACCCTCATCCCTGGCATTTTAAAGGACCTCTCCTAAGTGCCACCTGGCTGCTTTGGATAATCACCTTGGTCACATCTGTCCCCCAAGGGTTACTAAGCGAGCACACGCATACCTCAGCACACAAGAAATACCAACGTAACCTGTGCAAACGTCCTGCTTACGTAGGCAGAAGACGGCTGTTTTAAAAGAAGGTGAATTGTGAGATAGCGAGGAGGCAAAACTGTTTGGATCACTAGACATAGAAGTTTCAAAAATACAAATGGGGTGTGGTATATACATATGATGGAATATTATTCAGACTTAAAAGACCTGAAGTACTGATGTGTGCTACATCATAGAAAACATGATACTAAGTGAAATAAGCTAAACACAAAAGGACAAATATCATTCCACTTACATGAGGTACGTAGAATAGGCAAATTTACACAGACAGAAAGTAGAATAGTAGTTCCCTTTCAACCATGGGCTGGGGCAAGGAGGTGATGGAGAGTTATTGTTTTGTGATTACAGAGTTTTCTTGGGATGATAAGAGCTGGAAATAAGTAGTGGTGATGGTTGCACGACAATGTGAATGTACTTAATGCCACTGAATTGTACACTTAAAATGGTACATCTTATGTTATATATATTTTACCACACTTTTAAAAAGTGGATTGCCTAATTTGTTCTATTCAGCCCTAATCACAAATTGTCACCAAAAAATTTTATTACAAACTTAACGTCCCACCATATATAATATATATTAACCCCTATTCCGATTACTCACATGTTCTTTCAGGTGCTGGCCAACACATGCATATACTTTTAGGGCGCTATGGTCAGTATTTCCATTGAACCTGCTCTGGTCACTTAACATTAACTTAGTGTGTGTGTTTCCATATGTTGACATAGCTCACAGTGTTCTTTTCAATAACTTGGAATTCTATCAGGTTAATGTAACACAATTTGCTTAACCATCTCCCTTTTTTGCTTATATTCATAATTTTTCTATTACAAATGGTCCTTTTATGTAGACTTTTTATCAGATTACATTTGAATCATTTCTTCTGGTGGCATTTCCCAAAGTAACTATCCAGGTAAAGGGCATGGATATGTGGATATGGATATGTTATTTAGTTCTTATATACATTTGGGAAATTGGTCTTTACAGAGGTTTTCCCAATTTACAATACTAAAAACAGTGTATAAATATTTTTGTTTTCCCATATCCCCACTAAATTTTATCATTCCATTTATTCATTTTTTCAGTTTTGTATTTTTATTGGTACTTTAAAATTACTCTCTTTATCAATTTCCTTTCTAGTGCAGATGTTGATTTTTCCACACAATAGATTTGTGTAATTTTTTATTTCCTTGTGTGTTAACTGCTATTTCTTTTGACCACTTTTGATGTGGAATTTCAGGGTTTAGCTGAATCAGCCCTACTAATTCTTTAGTTTGAACAGTAAACTTTATTATGGTATCTGTCGCATGTATATATATACTTTTTTATTGAGGTAACATTGGTTCATAACATTATATAAATTTCAGGTGCGCATCATTATATTTTGATTTCTGTGTAGACTACATCGTGTTCACCACTCAAAGACTAATTATCACCCGTCATTATACACATATGCCCTATAACCCCTTTTGCCCTTCCCCTCTGGTAACCACCAATCTAATCTTGTGTGTGTTTGTTGTTGTTGTTGTTTTTAACTTCTATTTATGAGTGAAATCCTACAATACTTGACTTTCTCCATCTGACTTATTTCGCATAGCCTAATTCCCTCAAGGTCCATCCATGTTGTTGCAAATGGCAAGATTTCATACTTTCTTATGGCTGAGTAGTATTCCATTGTGTATAAATACCATATCTTCTTTATCCATTCATCCATTGATGGGCACTTAGGCTGTTTCCAAGTCTTGGCTATTGTGAATAATGCTGCAGTGAACATAGGGGTGCGTAGATTTTTTTTAATTTTAATTTTTGTTTTTATGGCAGTAACATTGGATTATAACATTATATAACTTTCAGATGTACATCATAATATATTTCGAATTCTGTCTAGACTACATCATGTTCACCACCCAAAGACTAATTATACTCCATCACCACACATGTGAGCTTAATCAGCCCTTTCCCCCTTCTCCTCCTTGCATAATACCCTCAAGCTCCATCCATGTTGTCACAAATGGCCGGATTTCATCCTTTCTTATGGCTGAGTAGTATTCCATTGTGTATAAATACCACATCCTCTTTATCCATTCATCCCTTGATGGGCACCTAGGTTGCTTCCAAGTCTTGGTTATTGTGAATAATGCTGCGATGAATATAGGGATTTATGTATCTTTATGCATTTGTGTTTTCAAGTTCTTTGGATAGATACCCAGCAGTGGAGTAGCTGGGTCATATGGTAGATCTATCCTTAATTTTCTGAGGAAACTCCATACTGTTTTCCACAGTGGCTGCACCAGTTTACACTCCCACCAGCAGTGTACGAGGCTTCCCTTCTCCCTGCATCCTCTCCAACACCTGTTGTTTCCTGTCTTGTTAATTATAGCCATTCTGACCAGAGTGAGGTGATATCTCATTGTGTTTTGATTTGCATTCCCCTGATAGTTAATGATGTTGGATGTCTTTTCATGTACCTGTTGGCCATCTGTGTATCTTTGGAGAAATCTCTATTCGGATATTTTTCCCATTTTTTAATTGGGTTGTTGGTTTTTTTGTTGTTGAGCTGTATTAGTTCTTTGCATATTTTGGATATTGACCCTTTATCTGATATATGGTTTGCAAATATCTTCTCCCAATTGTTAGGTTGTCTTTTGTTTTTGTTAATGGTTTCCTTTGCTGTGTAGAAGCTTTTTAGTTTGATGTAATCCCATTCGTTTATTTTTTCTTTTGTTTCCTTTGCCCGGTTAGACATGGTACATGAAAATATGCTGCTAAGACTGATGTCAGAGTGTGCCGCCTGTGTTTTCTTCTAGAAGTTTCATGGTTTCAGGTCTTACATTCAAGTCTTTAATCCACTTTGAGTTGATTTTTGTGCATGGTGTAAGATCATGGTCTACTTTCATTCTCTTGCATGTGGCTGTCCAGTTTTCCCAACACCATTTATTGAAGAGACCCTCCTTTCTCCATTGTATGCTCTTGGCTCCCTTCTCGAAAATTAGCTGTTCATATATCTGTAGGTTTATTTCTGGGCTCTCGATTCTGTTCCATTGATGTATGTGTCTATTTTTGGCCAGTACCATGCTGTTTTGGTTACTATGGCTTTGTAGTATATTTTGAAATCAGGGAGTGTGATACCTCCAGCTTTGTTCTTTTTCCTAGGATTCCTTTGGCTATTTGGGGTCTTTTGTTGTTCCATATAAATTTTAGGACTCTTTGTTCTATTTCTGTGAAAAATTTTGTTGGAACTTTGATAGGGATCACATTGACTCTATAGATTCCTTTAGGAAGTAAGGACATTTTAACTATGTTAATTCTTCCAGTCCAAGAGCATGGAATATCTTTCCATTTCTTTGTGTCTTCTTCGATTTCTTTCAACAATGTTTTATCATTTTCAATATACAGATCTTTCACCTCGTTGGTTAAGTTTATTCCTAGGTATTTTATTCTTTTTGTTGCAATTGTAAATGGGATTGTATTCTTAATTTCTTTTTCTGCTACTTCGTTGTTAGTGTATAGAAACACAACTGATTTTTGTATGTTGATTTTGTATCCTGTGACTTGAGTGTGTTCATTTACTATTTCTAAAAGTTTTTTAGTGGATTCTTTAGGGTTTTCTATATATAAAATCATGTTGTCCACAAATAGCGACAGTTTCACTTCTTCTTTTCCAATTTGGATCCTTTTTATTTCTTTTTCTTGCCTGATTGCTCTGGCTAGGACTTCCAATGCTATGTTAAATAAGAGTGGTGAAAGTGGGCATCCTTGTCTGGTTCCCGTTCTTAGAGGGATAGCTTTCAGTTTTTGATCATTGAGAATATTAGCTGTGGATTTGTCATACATGGCCATCATTATTTTCAGGTACTTTCCTTCTATACCTGTTTTATTCAGAGTTTTTGTTATAAATGGATGTTCTAGCTTGTCAAATGTTTTCTCTGCTTCTATTGAGGAGATTATGTGTTTTTATTCTTCATTTTGTTAATGTGCTGTTATCACATTGATTAATTTGCAGGTGTTGAACCATCCCTGCATCCCTGGAATAAATCCCACTTGATCGTGGTGTATGATCTTTTTAATTTATTGTTGTATTCAATTTGCTAGTATTTTGTTGAGGATTTTTACATCTATGTTCATCAGTGATATTGGCCTGTAATTTTCTTTTTTGTGTGGTCCTTGTCTGGTTTTGGTATCAGAGCATCATAGAATGAGTTAGGAAGCCTCCCCTCCTCTTCAATTTTTTGGAAGAGTTTGAGAAGGATAGGTATTAAATCTTCTTTGAATGTTTGATAGAATTCATTGATGAAACTGTCTGATCCTGGACTTTTGTTTTGGGGGGAAGTTTTGATTACTGTTTCAATCTCCTGACTGGTGATTAGTCTATTCGACTTCTTCATTTCTTCTTGATTCAGTTTTGGAGGGTTCTATGATTCTAAGAATTTATCCGTTTCTTCTAGATTATCCAATTTGTTGGCATATAGCTTTTTGTAGTATTCTCTTATAATCCTTTGTACTTCTGAGGTGTCCATTGTAATTTCTCCTCTTTTGTTTCTGATTTTATTTATTTGAGCCTCTCTTTTCTCTTGGTGAGTCTAGCTAAAGGCTGGTCAATTTTATCTTTTCAAATAACCAGTTCTTAGTTTCATGGATTATTTTCTATTGTTTTTTAAATCTCTGTTTCACTTATTTCTGCTCTGATTTTTATAATTTCCTTTTACTGATTTGGGGCTTTGTTTGTTCCTTTTATACTTCCTTTAAGTGCACTGTTAGATTGTTTATTTGAGATTTTTCTTATTTTTTGAGATAGGCCTGTATTTCTATAAACTTCCCTCTTAGTACCACTTTCGCTATATCTCATAAATTTTGGCATGTCATATTTTCATTTTCATTTGTCTCCAGGTATTTTTTTATTTCTCCTTTGCTTTCTTCATTGACCCAATAGCTGTTCAGTAGCATTTTGTTTAATCTTCACATATTTGTGGCTTTTGCAGTTTTCTTCCTGTAGTTGATTTCTAGTTTCATACCGTTGTGGTCAGAAAAGACGTTTGGTATTATTTCAGTCTTCTTAAATTTATTCAGACTTGTTTTGTGGCCTAATATGTGATCTATTCTGGAGAAAGTTCCATCTGTCATATATATTTTCTCATTATTTTGCTTTCCTTTTTGAAAATTTCATTGATATTTTTTCCTGATTATAAAAGCAGTATATGTTCATAAGAGAAAATTTGGAAAATACAAAGTAAAAAAAGAAGAAAAGAAAAATTGTCCAAATAATTATATTATCTAGAGAGAAACATTATTAACATTTTGTTGGATTTCTTTCCAATGTTATTTCTGTATAACACACACATATTCACATCAATAGTGGCATCATATATAGAAATTATATATCCTTTTACTTAATATTATGATATCCATTACTATCTTTAAAAATGTCATTCCATTGACTACATATTTCATCATACAATTTGCCATAATTTATATATTCATTACCCTAGTGTTCAAACATTAAATTGCTTACAGAGCTTTCTTTTTTGTTTCATGGTTTTTGTTTTTTTTTTTACTGTTATAAATAATGCCATGTTGAAATCTCATACATAAATCTTAGTGTTTATTTCTCGTTTTGGAGAAGTTCCTGAAAGTGAACTATTTCAGAAGATATGAACAATTTTAGTCCTCTTGATCTCAATTGCCAAATTATCCACTGATATGTAAGAATACCCATCTTATATACTCACCAATACTCATTAATTTCTAATCTTTGCTAATTTGATAACTGATAAATTGTATCTTTTGTTTTAATTATCAACTTCTGATGATTACTGGTGTTTAATGCTTTCCTTTTGAGGTTTATTTCATTGTATTCTATTGTGTAACTATTATATTTATGTATTCAGACCTACCTACATGGCCTTTGATAATATCTTCATTTCTTCATTAGTTAGGATTTTCATTTCCCTCCTAAGGAAATGTGCATCATGAAAGTATTGGGAATCATTGGTGCTTCTATGTGAAAATCTGGTGTCGAAGTGACTCACGCTGTGCCTTGCCTCCCACAGTTGCTGGAGAAGGGCCTGCCTAGTATGCAGCAGCCCCTCCTCCAAGTCATCTACAGTCTGCTCAGCTACATGGATCTCTCGGTTGTCCCTGTAAAGCAGTTTAATGTGGAAGTTCTGAAGACCATCGAAAAATATGTGCAAGTGAGTGTTTGGATGACTTCACTTATGAACCAGGAGGTTTCCAGAGAGTCATGCCACAAACACCACGGCTTTGCATGTAGCTTGTACTCTGCTGCAAAGCTCTATGGGTGCCAGGCCACGCATTCATTCACTGATATCCATAACACACCGAGAGCAGGCAAGACTGGCAGCTGACCCCGCCCTGAGTGATATACTGAGGAGAAAGACAGGACCAGGCCCTGTGTGTTTCTGAGCCTTCAGAGGACACATTTCTGCCTCTTGGGCTTACAAGCTGGATGCTGACAGCACGCACCTGGCTGCAAGGGCAGGGGCAGGTCTTATTTGTAGTATCCTATTTCAAAGGAGAAGGGAGAAGGGAGAAGGGACTTGCATGTACCGGGTTCTAGGCCAGGTGTTTCAACATGCAGAGAATTAATTCAGAGGTTAAAATTGCCACTTTATAGGGAACTGAGATTAAGAAACTTGCATAAATGTACTTGAAATTACTCCAACAACCAAACACAGGAGTGTACATGGTGAGTTGCAGAATTCAACAGAAAATGCTAGGTTTTCTCTGGTTAAATTCATTGACAAAGCCATACAATGTAAATTCTAGACATTTCTTTCCATCTTCACTTCAACGGTCACATTCTTGCAGATAGTATTTAATGCTAAAAGTGATTTCTAAGCTTTTTGTTTCATTTAATAGTTGTGCCACAAGGTAGGCATTCAGTAATGCTTTCTCACTTCACAACACTCAAGGGAGACAGAGGGTCAGTTCACACCTTTCTACCAATCATGTGCCCCATTTCATTGTTTAGTTAGGCTGCCTGTTCTCTCCTAGGCCTGTGGCATCTCTGGTACTAGATATCTTATCTTGAATGGCAGCTAATTTCACATTCAAACCATGACTTCCCTTGTGCAGATTCTAACAGCAAGGGAAATGTGTTTTATTTCATGTGCTTTTACTCCAAAGCCTGGGAAAATAACTTTTATCAAATTAGTTTACTTATGTTCAATATTTTTGTGGGAGAAGCACCTCAGTCTGCCTAGGGGTTGTCAGGGAGACAAAGATGATAAAACAAAGTGAGTCTTAGAGGAAGAGTAGGTGTTTGATAAGCCCCTAAGGACAGGAAAGGCCTTCCAGCATGGGGGAATGGCATGAGTAAAGGCACAGAGGCTAAGAGACCTTACCTGGCTGGTTTGGGGAACTCCAGGGGTAGCCTGCAGGAGATAACCCCCATAAGCCACACGCAAAGAGTGTGAACTCCTCCCTGTCCGCCAGAGGGAGCCCTAGAAGTTTAGGCTGAGAAGTGGAATGATCGGAAGAGTTCTAGAAAGGTCACTGTAGCTAAGGTGGGTACCATGGACTTAAGTAGAGGCTTCAAACAGGGAGACAAGAAAAGAGGCTATTGAAATAGTCCAGGCAGAGGCCAGAGATGATTCAATTGAGCCAGTGCCAGCAAGAATGGAGAGGAAGGAACAAATTATCAGGAGGGAGGGAAAGAGAGGAGTTAAGAACAGCTCCCAGATTCTTGGTCTAGGTCATGAGGAAGATACGGAGTGAAAAAGGAAGAGGGCTGAGGCAGAGATCAGGCACCCAGGAGGCAAATGGGGCAGGAAGAGCCAGAGATGTAGGAAGGAAGGCTGGAAATGGCAGGCAGGAGAATTCTGAGAAAGGGTAAGTGATCAGTAGCATAAAATGCAGTGGGGACTGTTTTTATTCAAATTAAGGAGGTACCTCATTAGCAAAAATGGTAGCTTGTTATTTTAAACTTTGATTTATTTGAATATGGACAAAATTGGGGTTTTTTTATTTGCTTGTTTCCTAAATGTAGCTCATCTTGTATATAAACTATCTTTTTATGTCATGTGCCTTTTACTTATCACAGAATTTCCTGCACTGTTTTAAATCAATGAATTCTGACTTGTCATAAGAAGTTTCAGTGGCTAGAAGTATATTAGTTTTTAAAAATGAAATTATTTTTAACCATTGAGTGTTTTCTTTCCTTCAGAGTGTTCACTGGAGAGAAGCTTTGAATATCTTAAAGCTGGTAGTCTCTCGATCTGCCAGCCTAGTGTTGCCATCCTACCAGCACAGCGACCTCTCAAAGATAGAAATACATCGAGTGTGGACGAGTGCTTCCAAGGAATTACCTGGAAAAACCCTGGACTTTCACTTTGATATTTCAGAGGTATGTTAAGTGTTTCTGTAAAGTTTAACATGCATTTGTGGTGGCAAAGGTCAAAACTAGTTGCCTGGTCAAATGGAGACTTATTTTACATTTATTTCACATGAAGTCTTCTAAGGCCTAAATTAGTTTCTGGGGTTTTTTGGGGGGTTTTTTTGAGGACGACTGGCCCTGAGCTAACATCTGCCAATCTTCCTCTTTTTGCTGAGGAAGACTGGCCCTGAGCTAACATTCCATGCCCATCTTCCTCTACTTTATATGTGGGACGCCTACCACAGCATGGCTTGCCAAGCGGTGCCATGTCCACACCCGGGATCCGAACCAGCAAACCCTGGGCCACTGAAGCGAAACATGTGCACTGAACAGCTATGCCACCAGGCCGGACCCTAGTTTCTCTAAGAACACATCGAGTGTCATATTCACTGGGGCTCTCAATTGGCAGCTTTAAAAAATAAAAGCTAGCCTCAGTTATATAAAAATGATTTTAAAAAAACTTTAAATGGAATGATCTTAAGCATTTCAAACCATGACCTTCACTCATTCTTTATTTGACAACCGTCATGTCCTGTATTTATATCCACAATGCTGTTTCCTGAACCGCAGCCAGACCGGCAAGTGGCTGAGATATACAGGAATAAGGAATCCGCCTTTATGGTTGCTTCCCTAAGCCACACTGCTTTTTAAACCGTTAAACTTATCTAAATTCTTGCCGTGAGGGAGAGGGAAGTGCAGAGGGAAGGGACTGGTGAACCAAGTTAAGGACTCAGGAAGAGAAGAGAGGGCAGAAAGCAGTCAGATTTACCTGCTGGTCCGTGCACGAACGTTTGAGAGGCCTGTACTTAACTATTTTAGTCTAAGATGTAAAAATACTTTGCTTTCCTGTCTCTCTCACCCCATGACCCATAAGCCTCCCAAAGCAGAAACTGCACTCTGTCCATCTTGTCACCAGGGTCTGGGACAGTGTCTGCTGCATGATTGGTATTTAATAAATATTGTTCCACATGCTGAATGAATAAATTCACTAAAGGAATAAACTGGATCTATTTATATGGAACTTACTCACTTTCTTAAGTAGGGTGTAGCCAGGCTGGGTTTTTTCACACGATGGTCTCATTGACCTTTTATCTTTTCAGTATTCAGGATGGGATTCTGTTTTGCTGCCACTGTGATACCTGCATCTATATTTAGTATATATATGATATTAAGGTATCAATTCAGTCCTTTTCCATTTTTAACATTTTTTTTTTACATTGCTGGGGGGAGAAGCTAATTTTACTCTTTGACTTAAGGTTATTCTGTTCCAAAGGGGTACAGAAGACAGGCAGCCAGTCAGCTGCACACCCTAAAGACCCAGAATGATGGTCCAGAAAGATGGGCCTTAAGAGCCAGGTGGAGAATTACCAGCTGGTTTCTACCGCCTCCAAGTGTAGGCCCATGAACGGGTTTCTGCAGAGGAGACCTCCTTGGGGCTAAAGTTTGGGAGGTGATGTCCCCACACTCCAGCCCCCACACTCCTGGACTCTCAGGAAGTAAAATTTCCAAAATGCTGCCCAAGCACCCGGCCCTAACCTCAGTCATTTAAATAACTGAAAAGATGTAAATAGTTTAAATAAGTTTTTAAATAATTGAGAGTATCTAAAGATTGGTGAGTAAAGGAAGAGGGGAATGAATTTTGGTTTCCTGTTATAAGAAATTCTTTTAGTGGCCGGCCCCGTGGCTGAATGGCTAAGTTCTCGCACTCCGCTGCAGCGGCCCAGGGTTCGGATCTGGGTGCAGACATGGCACCGCTCATCAGGCCACACTGAAGTGGCGTCCCACATCCCACAACTAGAAGGACCTGCAACTAAGATATACAACTATGTACGGGGGGATTTGGGGAGATAAAGCAGAAAAAAAAAAAGATTGGCAACAGTTGTTAGCTCAGGTGCCAATCATTAAAAAAGAAAAATTCTTTTAAGCTTACACATCTGAAAACTGACTATTTGCTTTCCTAAATGTTTCGCTTCTAATCTTTATCAGTGCTTTCTAAAGTATCTTTAAGAACAAGCAATTGGATTTGTTTCCAGCTGCTAAAGAGGGTGGGAAAATGTTGAAGACACAAAATGATGTAGAATGTATATTTGAACATCAGGAAAATGAGCCTGCTTGTAACACTGAACTTCCCTAATCTAATTTTTAATCAGGTAAGCAGTTCTTGGCTGCTGCTGGGTAGAGTGATCCCATATACCACAGAATGAGATAAAAGAACCTGTGCTTTTGTATTCTTTTTTCTCAAGACACCAATCATCGGGAGGCGATATGATGAACTGCAGAACTCTTCTGGGCGTGATGGGAAGCCCAGGGCTATGGCTGTCACCCGGAGCACGTCCTCTACCTCATCAGGCTCCAACTCTAATGTCCTTGTTCCTGTAAGCTGGAAAAGGCCCCAGTATTCTCAGGTATAGAATCCTAGACTCCCAGGATTGGAAGGAAGCTTAAGCGACCTGCTGAGCCCAACTGCCCATGTAATATGAGATTCTCCCATTCACCATCCCAACGTTGCCCATCTGGGCATCAACGCTTCAATGGTGAGGTTCTCACGACATTCCAAGGGAATCCATTTTATCTTTGAACAGCTCATTACATTGAGTTGAAGTCTGATACTTTTTTGCTTCTACCCATTGGTCCTAATTCTCTTAAGGCTTAGTAAGTGAAATCTGATCTTTCACATGGCAGCCCTTCAAACATTCAAAGAAACCCTACCCCTCTGCCACTCACCCAAACAAGTCCTTTTTTCTCCAAATAATATATCATTAGTTCTCCCAAACAATTCTATATGATAGAGCTGTATACTCAATACCCATTCTGGCTCCTGAGCAGGCACTGTAGCCATGGTCTCCATCCAGTCTCAGCCCTACAGAGCAGAGTGGGCTGCCAGATTTCTCTGTAGTTCTGTTATCACAGCTTAAGACTGTACTGTGGATGGGTGACTGCATCACAGTATTGATGTCATTGGACTTATTGCCAAGTAAAATCCCTGCATTATTCAGGGCTCTTTTGGTGACATATGATAGAAGCCCAGTGAAAAATTACCTTAAATGGAAAAGGAATTTATTAATTCATATATCTTGGCTTCAGGCATGGCTGAAAATCAGGAACTGGATCCTTAGACTCCCTCTCTCCTTCTCACTGTCCCCACGTTCCCTTCCCAAAGTCTGGGCCCTGCTTTCCTCTCTGCTGACTTCATTCTCAGGCAGATTCTTCCCATGTGAGGCACCACTGACCCCTGGCAGCTCCAGATTTACATGGTCTTTGCCTCTGATGATTTCAGGACAGAGGCCTCCCCTCCCCAACGTCCATAGCGATTCTGGAAAAGGACTCTTGCAGCATGTGCAAGGGAGGGAAAGCCCCACTTAGAGGGAGAGGAGCTGTTTCCAAGATAAGAGGGACTGCATTACTAGAAGGCAGCGAAGCGGGTGCTGAGCAGGGAAAAGCACTTTGTGTGCACGCCCAGCAGGACTCCCCTTCACTCTGAAAGGTGAGGGAAGCAGAAGGTATAGCACAGTGCCTGCTGGAGCATAGCTGCTTCTCAGTGAGCCTTCATTGCCTACTGTACTTTCTTGGGGATTTGGAAAAGAGAAGAAAAATATACAGCCCAACTCCATGTTCCTCTCTATTGATTCCTTCCCAGAATTGTAAATTGCCTGCGAAAACTTAAGAGAAATAGTTCAGCAAATCTCTTGCCATCCTTCAACATGAAAGTCCTCCTTTGACTTTGAAAAGTCACCGTATTCAGTGTCCCTTCTATAATTTGGAAAGAAGGATGCAGTGAATTCAGTTCCACTAAGAAGGAAAATCTGTGAGTGATATTGGCCTCCTAGCAGTCTCCACGTTAACTGAAATCAGATTAAAAAGGAGAAATCATTTTAAAGAGATTAGGAAGATTGCCTTAAGAGCAATTCTGAAGTACATTACCATTTTTTAGGCTCTAGTTACTCTGCCTTTTCATTCTCAACTCACCAAGTATTCTGAGACCTGGTTTATCAACGTCACTAGAAAATGTGATGGTTTATAGAAGAATCTCCATGCTTAAGGGGCTGAAAAATAAGGCTCATGAAGAAAAGGAAAAGGAATTGAATCTATTTAAGTGTAGGAAGAATAAATTGAGAAAGATTTAATATGGCTTGGAAATAATTCAAGTTTTTACTTCTGCAGAAAGTATTCTCCCATTTGAGGAAAACAGATTTGTACCGTAACATAATAGATAGAATGTAGGTGTAAGGAAAGCCCTGCTAATGCTGAAAGTTGTAGCATAAAAGAAAAGAATATCAAGGGGAGTAATGAATATCTGATGAAGACCCTAGAAATTGATTTTCAGCCCCCTCCCTTGGGAAAACCTGGATCAGCACCATCCGGTATAAACACAATGTGAGCCTCACTTTAAATTTTCTAATAGTCACCTTTAAAAAAATAGTAAAAAGAAACAGATAAAATTAATTTCAATAACATTTTAGTTAAAGTAATATGTCTAAAATATTATTATTTCAACATATAGTCAATATTTTACAATTATTCAAGAGATGTTTTACATTCTTTTTTCAAACCAAGTCTTTGTGTATTTTATATCTTGGTTCTCATGGCCACATTTCAAGTGCGATTGCCCTGTGTGGCTAATGACCATGGTATTAGAGCAGATTTGATCACAGGACCCCTTGATTAAAACCTGCCTGTGTGTTTCTTTTCCAGAAGAGGACAAAAGAGAAGTTGGTGCATGTCCTTTCTCTGTGTGGCCAAGAAGTAGGATTAAGCAAAAATCCATCAGTAAGTTCTGTCTCATATCATATTTATTTTGGTTCTTTTTTACCTTTCATCATATAGTTTAGAGGATTCAACTATGAATGACAAGTGTGATATCCACCATCTAGATCAAACCCCTAGATTATCTCTCTCCACACCATGATTTTTAATCTCACTTAGTTCAAAAACAATGAAAAACTTTGTTGGCTATTTGCTCCAGTTTGCCTGTAAATACATACTCAGTTATTTTCATTTTTTAAAATTTCTTGGATTTTTTTATAAATATGCCCAGACTTCCTTAAAATATATATATGTGACTATCTCCTGCACCACTATATATGCTATACATTCCTTTTGGGTATAATTTTACTCTCTATACACACATCATCAATAACAGTGATGTCATTATTTTACGTATGTACAATAAAGATGAAAATAATGATATATTATGGGTTTTTTTTCATATAAACTTCCACTGATGTTACAGTTTTTCAAAAATGCCACTGAGTTTTGGAATAAATGAATAATTGAAGTATTAGAAGTTAGCTTCTGAATCGTTTAGAAAATTTAGAAAATTCAGATTGTGTGTGTGAGTATAGTACAGCAAAAGCAATAAAAATCTCAGGGTCTGGTTTTACCAGGTATTTTTATTTCATCTGTATCACAGCATCTTTATTATTAACAAGAAAAGAAATAGCAAACTAAATAATTTCCCAAATAAAGTAAGAATTAGCAAACAATTTCTCTGTGGAGCTGTTTTTAAAATCCCAAAATGTATCTGCTAATGCAGTTCATGAGCATGTGAAATACTAGAGGCTCATAAATACTTGCTAAACTGCAAATTAATACTTCTTGTCACCTGGGAATGCGCCCGAGCCAGCCATCAGCTAAGCTTGTCTCCACTGAAGTCAGCTTTTTACTGTTATTGATCAGTGGGTTTGCTGCTGCTCCTGTGACATTATTTAGAGCAGAGGGAACAGGGGCTGGACGAGGTGATAGTGGCAGGGGCAGACAGAGCCTCACAGCCCACAAGGGAGAGAAACAAGGGCCGTTTCTTAACTGCCATTGTGTTGGGCACTTTCTCCTTCAGATCTAAACTGCCTGTTTCCATGCTGAAATTCTAGCTAGAAATGTTCACCTGGAGTATGCCACAAATGAAAAACAGCACTAACTAGGCTAGGGAGGCTTCAACCGAAGAAACAGGAATTTGGTCTCATCTCTCACCAACTAGTTGACTGGCCTTCAATGCTATTTGCCTCATATACCCATTTGCAATCCCTGTGCAAACTGTGTGTCATGTACCATTTTATGGGAACGTAGAGCAAATCATATAACTGTTCTCAAACACTGAAGAAAAAGAGTACACTTAAAATCCATTCAGTCTTTTTACTTTTGAGACACATTTGTTATATTTAAAGTCTTATAAATGATTGGCCTACTTTTCAAGGAAGACTAGACGTTATAATAGTTAAATAAAAAATACTGTTCACTTTATTTAATACCACTGTATGTTCAGGACAGGCTAGATAGCAAAACATTTAGGTTCATTTGCAGTTTATTCCTTCTACAAAGTTCTATTAAAATGGCCCAGTGAAAAGAACCTAAACACAGAAGTTAATTTTAAAATATTAACATACTAAAGATTTTAATAGAAAAAAGTTTTGTTTAAGTCAATAAGACAGGAATTTAAGTATAAGTGATGAACATGGCTGCTCAGCTACTCTTCTGTAATTCAAATAGGCAATACTGAACTTTTTGGCTTCTGTTTCTTATTCCTTACCAGTTCCTGGTTTATCTCTAAAAGGGTTAAATCCTTTGCTCTCACAGTTCCTTCTATAATAACATATCTTGCTATCAGTAATCCTTAAAATATTATGTGATAATATGTATGTGACATGGATGTGTGTGTGAATGTGTACAATTTCTAACCTTAAGCAGTTCACAAACAGTGGAAAATTTCTTGGCTGCTCTAGTTTGCCTGTGAACACATGCTCAGTTTGTCTGTCACACACACACACACACACACACACACACACAGGTAGGATCCAGTCTTCATCCATTAAGAAGCAGCAATTTGACTCTTGAACATTTTCCTAGTACGTAACTTGCATCTTTGCAACGAGTTTAATCTGAAGGCACCTGTCCAACATAAATAATAAAAGAACATTCTAAAAATACCCACTTAAGGAATTAGGTGTGTACTGGAAATATAGTGCTATGAAGAACCAATTACAGTTTTTCGTAGCACAAACAACCAAAGGGAGAACGCTTTCTCAGGAGAGGACTCTTGACTCGTAGGTAATTTTTTCATCGTGTGGGGATCTGGATCTGCTTGAGCACCAGACAAGCTTGGTGTCCTCTGAGGACGGCGCCCGAGAGCAGGAGAACATGGATGACACGAACAGTGAGCAGCAGTTCAGAGTCTTTAGAGACTTTGATTTCCTAGACGTGGAGCTGGAGGATGGAGAGGTACAGTATATTCTCTGTAAAAATAATCCATTCAGGCTTTTCCTTGACTAACGAAACCGTTTCTTTTTTACCTGCTAAATGAGTTTTTATAACAGAGTCTTTAATTGGACAGCTGTAAACTTTGTTTTGAATCAACTTATTCAAAGTACAGCAGCTCAACTTTGGCAAAAGTTTACCACGCCCTTCCTGTCTGAGCCCACGGCAAAGGCTGCCAAGTTATTTCTAAATGGCAAAGAGCTGACTTTTAATGACCACACAAAGACTGTGTGTATGTAGTCCAAAGGTGAACTTTAAAAAAAAAATCACAAAAACATTCATTTTCTCAGCCTGTTCACTGGTGTCTGGGTAAAACATGCTAAGTAGTTAATTATCTTAAATGTGAAATTGCTCTAATACGATTACTTTAAAGCTTGCCTGCTAGAACATGAGATGGGAGCTCGAGGGCTCCAGCACCTTTGTGCTGTTTGATGAAATCATTAAAACTTGAAACAAGATAAAACGCACATGAGAGCTCTTGGCGCTGCTTTCGGAGCGCACAGCTAGTGTTCCCGACACCTGGAGCTGCTGAATTCGAGTCTCAACGGGCAAATGCAGATTCATTTATTTGAATGACAATTATGGTAATAAGATGCTTTCAGTTGTGAATCCTGTTTTTGAAAACTGGGAGTGGAAGGAGGAGCATCATCTCATCACTCTCATCTCAATAGCTTAGGGCCATGTTCCAGCTGAGAGGGAGTCTTCTGCCTCGTGGGACGAAAACTAAATTCACAAGAATGAGATTGGCATACGTAAAAATGCCTGCTATGGAGCCGGCTCATGGTGTCGCTCAACATACCTTAGCTCACATTTAACTAAGCGCACTATATTTCCCAGACAAAGAAAGCGCTTTCTGCTAGTCTTACAGTTAAAGTGGAGGCCCAGATTCAAAGCTTATCACATCCTGTGACGGGTAGGCACCTCCTAACTTAACTGGAAACTTGTGGGAAATGATGCTTCGAGTAGCTGCTTATCTTCCCTAGAAGGATATGACTGCTCACCAATCCACTTATGTTGAGGTGAGGCCAGGGAGTTTTTGTCCTCTTTGTCCCTCCCTGGCCCACTGACTACCCTGGATGTCTGGGCCAGCAAAGGAAAATCAGGTCCTTAGAATGAAGAATGTTTTCTTCACCAGTTCTTTCCCTGGAAACCAAGTGTAGCAGATCAAGTCCTTAAAGAGTATAAAGGCACTGACTGTACGGCATCTTTAAAATAAGTGTCAACTTTTTACCTTCAATTGTTCTAGAACTAGTAAAAAGTATTGCAGAGTTTTCTGTTAACCATAATTATTGGTAAAGAAATCCATTGCTAAACGTGGTAAGGATTGTTTAAAAAGTGTAAAGCAAAATACAATTGTTTTGTATACTTTCAAAGTGTCTCTGAGCCAGAGCTATATGGAATATCAGAAGATTAGCTCCCTGATCTGGACAACTGACCTAATCTTTGCTGTTAGGCTACAATTCAAGCTTGGGCACCTCTTCACTTGGAAGTTGAAAGAGGGAGGGAAAAATTGATGAAGGAAGAGAGGCATCATTTTCCAGCCTCAGCCAAAAAAAGTGTTATGTGAAGTGACCTAGCAGGAATGATGTAAAATGGAGGGATTAGACACCATTTCAGAACAACTAACAAATTCAATTTCTATCAAAATAAAGGAGGGAAAATCTGAGATGCTCGTCACTTGAAAATAAATATTATACTAATGTTTTTCAGGGACAATAAATAGTGAATACTACACCTTCCTTCTAGTGTTCTATTGTCCTAGCCACCAAGACAGAGTGAAAATGCTTGGGCTTTGAAGTCAGGCAGGTCCAACTTTGAATTTCAACTCTGTGACTGACCTAGTTATATGACCTTAGGCATGGATGCTATTGCTCTTGGCTTCATCTTTTAAATGTGTATGACAAGACATTTAATGATGAGAGGTAGAATGATGAGAGGACTAAGTAAGATAACCCATGTAAAGCTGCTGGTATAGTGTCAGGCACATAGTAGGCCTTCTAAATGTTCGTTCCTTTGTACTGTCACTGGTGAGTAATTTCAGTGTCTCCTCAATGAGAAAGGTAAGCATATTTGGCTTCTAGATCAAAACACAATTATCAAAACAAAAAGAAAGACCAGTTGTTTGGTGATGTCCATTCCTTCTCATTAAATGCTATCTGTAAGGGTTTGCCTTTGAACTTTTCAGAAGCTTTATAGGTGCTATTTCTTTGCTATTAATTGCACATCAGCAGTGAACAGATCATGGTCACAAACACTTTTAGCTTTGTGAGCAGGATCAGGTGATGTCACCTTTTTTTTCCAGTTGATGACCCTCATTCATTTTCCCATGACATTTAACAATTTTCTCACAAATAAAAATTTAGGCATTCCAAAAAAAAAGTGTTAAGGAGACCAAAGTTGTCACTGAAGTGGAAAGTTATTTTAGAAATTGTATTTATGATTTGTTACCCCAGCTACATCATCCACTACTCAGAGGTTTGAAATTTCTGGTGTTTGATACTGATTTTTCTCCTTGGGGTTTGTGTATCTTTACTTTTTTTAAGTTGCATCTACTGAAGTATATATTATTAGTACTATTTGGTGTTGTGTTAGAGCTAAGACAAATACACTTGAGTACCTTTAATATAATCATTTTAAATCGACCTCTCATTTGTTTTTCTGTCCATTCAATTTGCTACCCAGGAACTTCAGGTAAGATGATGCTGTTTTTAATCCAGATACGCTAGTAGATATTTCGCATCACTGCAGATTTATAACAATATAATTGCTTTTTTCTTCCCTTCTAGCGTATGTATGCCTATTTGCGTGCATATTTACATTGAAGTGTGTGTGATAGAAGAAGTATTTTTCTTGGTTGCTCTAGTATGGAAATATTTTCTGAGGCATAAATACAAGACAGTTTTAAAATCTTTATATGCTTAGTTCTGAAAGTTGCATGATTATATCTCGTGAAAGAAACTGAGTTTTTAAATGTGATCCAGGGAAATCGTGTAATTTCTGATTAGGCAGTGCATAGCTGGATTGGTTTTGTTGTTCAATTCTTTTATTAAAAGTGAACTCAACAAGCTGCATCTAACAATATTCCACATACACTTCCAGTTGAATCCCTTTATTTTCCAGGAATTAGGAGCTATCTTTGTATGGTGCCTGTATAAAGTTTCATTCAAATGGGGGTCCTTCTGCAAGTAAAAGAGGGTGCTGATGGTAATTACATCCAGACAACAGGCATAAACCAGGATCATCTGGGCAAACTGACCTACAATCACACTGTAGCTATGTCATATCAGACTTGCTCCAAGTAGGTACATTTGGGGGAAAATATTTTAACCACAGAGCACCCAAGTTCCTTCAGCAATAATTCTTATTTGACAGAGTTCCAATATGAAAAAAATTATTTCAGAGAAGATCATTTCCAACATTTCTAGAATGTTCAATCATTAATACTTTCTCATCTCAGTATAAATCCTGAGTGGTTATTTAAGTTTGATAACTGACATACGCAAATTGTCCATTGGGAATAGTTAGCCATCTTCTAAATTTTCTCACACATAGAAAATTTGACATAATCAGTGAAACACCGTTTTGACCTTTGACCTTGTAGGTAACATAAAATGTAAATCTGACATTTGGGTGTGGGGAAGACGGAGGATGGCTCTCCCAGTAAGGATATTCCTGTGCCATGCTGAGAAGACCTGGGTGACTTCTAATCATCAAGGACTTTAACTTAGGCTAGACTACAGCACTGTGCCATCTCAGCCCATCAGCCGCCACCAGGGAAACAATTTCAACACCTTTGCCTCTAATCAGTCATTGCATCCTCTAGCAAGACATCCAGATGTCTTTCCTGCAAGAACAGCTTTCCCTGACTCCAAGTTCTCATACCTGATTAATTCAAGTCTTCACCAGAGTTGCTACCAAGTCAATAGTAACAGCCCTCTATGCCCAGTGTGGCATTCTCTGGCCCTGGATGTCTATGTTTCTCCGCAAGCTCATGGTTCAGCGTTAGTTTCAGTGTGGAAGACTTTCAGAATTGTCGCTTAAGGGAGTTTATCCAATCCTTCCATTGATTTGGTGCAAGAGAATCAGTTTTGTAAACTGATGTTTTATATGTATCTTTGTATATTTCTCCCAGTTATTTTCACATTCTTCTTTTTACTCTGTGTTCTTGTTTTTACATTTTTTTAAATTTCTTCACACATGACATTTTCTTCTTCTTCCAAGGACTCTTGCCTCTTCCACATTTTTTCAATTTTTTTACTGCCATAGCTGTTTTAAAATCTCAGCATATGGAGCTGGCCCAGTGGCACAGCAGTTAAGTTCACACATTCACTTCGGCAGCCTGGGGTTTGCCAGTTCAGATCCTGGGTGTGGGCATGGCACCGTTTGGCAAGCCATGCTGTGGCAGGCGTCCCACATGTAAAGTAGAGGAAGATGGGCCCAGATGTTAGCTCAGGGCCAGTCTTCCTCGGCAAAAAAAAAAAAAAAAAAAAAAGGAGAGGAGCATGGGTAGCAGATGTTAGCTCAGGGCTAATCTTCCTCAAAAAAAAAAAAATGAACTTATAAAATCTCAGCACAAAAATTAGGCTTTTCCATCAAGAAAGATATTACTTGATGGTAATTTATCATAGCAGATACAAATAAAAAGTACAGATACAGACAAAACAACAGATACAGCTACAGAATGAAAATCATATTCTGAGCCTGCTTTCTCTTTATAATCAAACATGCCTAAAAACAATCATAAACATCATAAATGTGGATGAATAATAATAACAATTTCTATATCATATCCAGAATGTGGTTAGCATTCTTACCTGTTGCATTCTACCATGAATAGCCAAAACAGACTTTGGCAAAGTTAAGCATCTATTATATGAGAGATCTGAGAATGACAGTTTTGTTTCATTAGAAGCCAGAAGAAATAGACTCTTAAACCAGAGGAAAATTAATAAATTTAATGGTCACTAATTTTAACAGTAATTTGCATCTCTCATATTACATTATTATGCTATTAACTGAACTGTCATCAGAAAAAGTTATTTTATTTCAATGAACCATCAGACAGTGTTTCAAATGTCTAATAAATGAAAGTATTCTATGCTAGATTTTATTCAGATTACCTATTTGTTTAGCTTAAAATTTGTTTACCAGTGGGCTGGGTAATATTTCCCTTGCTTTATTCCTATCTTAATAGAGAGAAAAATAAAACTCAAATTCATTTTTAGAAAAAAATTTGTGTTGGTCGGATAAACTCATTTAATATCAGATGGTGTATAGAGAAAATCTGAGATGCAACTAAAAGCTTTCTTTAACACTTATATTGCCACTTAGCCCAGTTCTCAGTAAATTAAAATGTTCCTGCCAGGAATAGTGCTTGGTACCAAGTCAATCATTTCAGGTCCAGGAAAGTAACTATTTTCTACGCTGGGACAGTAATTTAAAGATGAGCCTAAAGCAAAAGTTAAGCCGTGCTGCTCTGGCCTCTGCATAGTGCATGATCCGGCAGGCCTTGCCCAGCTGCTCTCTGATGGTCTTTAACTCTGCATTTTATCTGTGGAAACCGCTGTGGCAGAAACAGGCTGGAATGTTTACCTAATGCTCTTCTACTTAATACCCAGAGGATGTGGAATGTGCTACAAGCATAGCTCCTACTTTTTTTCTCCTTCTGAGAACAGTACTAAACAAGGGGGGAGCGGGGACCTCTTCTGAAGTGGTTTTAATATTAATGATCTCTTGCTTACGGATTTTTGGAAACCCAGATCATTTATATAGTTTACCAAAATCAACTTTTAAAAAACAAAATATGACCCACCATGCCAAAGAAAAGTGTGTAATCACTTCGACCTATGATTTAATATGCATTTAAGTGAAAATAGTATGCTTTTACTACTTTTCACATCATATAAACAAAATGTTTGGTACCAAAGCACATGAGGGCTTGAGAGTTTATATTGAAAATATTTATTTCTAAGCTATGACTAATTGAATGTGTGAAGGTGTAAGTGCAGGAAGATTTGGGCATAAAAAAACAGCTGATGGTGTGATTTCAGGGTGAGAGTATGGACAATTTCAACTGGGGAGTGCGCAGGCGTTCTCTGGATAGTCTGGACAAGTGCGATATGCAGCTTCTGGAGGAGCGCCAGCTTTCAGGAAGTTCTCCCAGCCTCAATAAAATGAACCATGAGGATTCCGATGAATCCTCCGAAGAGGAAGACCTCACAGCCAGCCAGATCCTGGAGCACTCTGACCTAGTAAGTAGGAACTTGCTCTCTGTAGGAATTGGGAGACTTATTTTTGTAATTAAAGCAATCATGCAGTTTCCAGTTGCAGCTAAAGAAACTTTCCACAGCTGCTAAACTCAAATCTGAAGTGTCAGGTGGTGTCTAACTGATTCTAACTGGCCTCTTCTCTGTAGGTTGCAAATGGAAACAAATGCTGGGGATTTGTTATGAGCCCTGAGTGCCATCAAATCTGTTAAGGCCTAGATTTTCCCCAAATAACTTCCTCAGAAATCCAAAGTTTTAGGAAATATAACAGACAATTTTGATGTGGTTTTCTGAAAATATGGGTATTCGTGTTGTAGAATGCTGTGCTGTAATACCAGATTGCCAGCTGCTATGTTTAAGTTCTATTAACAGTGAAATATGTACCTTAAACGCTACCTGTCGACCAACAACTAGCTCATACAATGGTTTGTACTCTTATGTAAAGAATAAATAGCGCTTTTTTTTCGGGGCTGGCCCCGTGGCTGTGTGGTTAAGTTCTTGCACTCCACTTTGGCAGCCCAGGGTTTAGCCGGTTCAGATCCTGGGCGCAGACATGGCACCGCTCGTCAGGCCATGCTGAGGAAGTGTCCCACATGCCACAACTAGAAGGACCCACAACTTAAAATATACCACTATGTACCGGGGGACTTTGGGGAGAAGAAGAAGAAGAAGAAAAAGAAGATTGGCAATAGATGTTAGCTCAGGTGCCAATCTTTAAAAAAAAAGAATAAATAGAGCTTTTAAAGAAACTTCATGCTATGTTTTATCTCCTTTGCTTTCTCAACAGATCATGACTCTTTCCCCTTCTGAGGAGACTAACCCCATGGAATCGCTCACTGCAGCCTGCGACATGACCCCTGCTGATCCTCATTCCTTTAACACCAGAATGGCTAGCTTTGACTCTGCTTTGCCTGATATGAATAATCTTCAGATTTCTGAGGGTTCAAAGGTAAAGAGATTTTGGCAATTATGATCACAGTTTTCCTAAAGAAAAAGTACTTCCAATTTTCTGAGAAATCTTAGGGGATTTATAAGTGGAGGGACTATCTTTGTCTTTTTCTTTCTTACTTTTTTGAAATAATGGAGTTTGTGCACCCGAGCCTGTGTTTTGAAGTTGTTTTATCCTCACAAACTTCAGCAGCCATCTTCTTGTTGGTTGAAAGAAATTTGATTTGAGGTACTTTTTAAATGAACCATTTTGCATTTTCCATACAGCATGAACACTGCTGATTAATGGTAAAACAAATTGGTGTCTTCTGAGATCGCTGTGACTGGGAAACTACTGTTCTTTGTCCTGACTTTTATAAAACAATATGCTAAGTGAGGTGTGGGTGTGTGCATGTATCTGGGGAAATTTTTTCCTATGTAGGAATCAATTATACAATTTGTGCATTGATTCGATTCTCGCCTTTTAGCATACTATTGAAATTTTCAGTGTCAATCAGCATGTTATGCCAGATTTGCACAGAACTGTCCTAGCCAGACTGAGGAGAAAAATAAGTAATGGATACAATTTTCTTTTTCTTTTTTTTAAAGATTGGCACCTGAGCTAACGACTGTTGCCAATCTTCTCGTTTTTTTTCTTCTCCCCAAAGCCTCCCAGTACATAGTTGTATATTCTAGTTGTGAGTGCCTCTGGTTGTGCAATTTTCTTATTTAAAAGGTAAGCTTAAAAAAAAAAATCTAACAATACATATTTCACTTGAAGTTTATTTTAACAAAATTTCCATAAATACCCTATCTATTAAAGTATTCACTCCTGCACTGTGTTCACTTATATGCCCACATATATGCCCATCGGTATAGAATTTTATTTTCTTATATTAGAAATTCCCAAATAACCTACTGCAGTTAGGATAAAGTTTTGTCTATCCTGAGTTTGGTTATGATAGTGTTAGCTTGAAAGGGAAAATAAAATAGAAAAAAATGTGTAAAATATTCTGATACTTCTTCTAATGGAAAAAAAATACACTACTACCTATTCTGTATTCTTTTACAGTGCACTGACAACAGGTCTGAGCTCTAGGCAAATCTGTGGACTTTAAACCAAGAGCAACCAATCAAATTGCAATCACCTAAAAAGCTTGAAGCTTAAAGAGCATTTCTAAGATTGCCCCATTGCAAAGGAAGTCTGATCAGGATTCTTAAGAATTATCAGAGTCCTTTTTTAGCCCAAAAAGGTCCAGAGAGGAAACTCATCTGAGGTTAAGATGCCAGAATCCTAAGATTAAGAAATTAAATTTCATGGAAAGGACATCACAAAATAAATGTGAAGTCACTAGCATTTGATCCTTCTCAGAATAGTCGTTTTCTCAATTGTTCTATTTTCAATGCTAAATTATACATATTTCTCGTAGAAAGCATTGCCTAAGTAGTAATATTTTTGTGGACTCACACAGAAATCATCTAATTCTATCAAGGAAAGATTGAGTCTAATTTCTGAAAAGCTATTTCTGTTTTTCACATGAGCTGGGTTTCTGCAAAGTTTGATATATTTGTGATGTTAGAAAGAGAAAATGAAAGATATTTTTCTAAGAACTCAGCCCTCCCCTAACAGATGACATTTATGTACACTAATAACCCAGACCAGTCGTCAGTGGCCAGTCTCATTGTACCACTGTAGTTTTAAAAAGCAGGAAGAAGCAGATACGGATAAGTCTCTGAAATTCAGTATTTACAAGCAATCCTTTAAAGATGTGAGATATCCTGTTCCCCTGACATAAGTTTAAACATTCCTGTTAATTTCCTTATTAATCCTTGATTCAAAATACTACTAACTGAGTGGCCAGATGTCAACCCATGATAACACTCTAATTCATATATATTTCTATTTTGCCTTGATTTTGTTTTTGTTTTAAGAAAATGACTCACTGAAACAAGTATGTGTAGTTTCTTCCTCTCCTCTTCTGGTCTGTAATCCAGCTGCCTTCCTTCCTCTCATAAAGAACAATCAGTTCTCCAGCTGATTTTCCCCTGGCCCAAGTTCAAGCCCAGCCTCTTTTTCCATTTTACTCACTATGTCTCTTTCCTGCCCCTCACTGATCCCAGATCTGCTGCCCCAGAGCCCTTTCATTTCACTGCTGCTTCTACATTTTATAGCAACGTGAGAGCAGCCTCTCATATCTGTTATCTTTAAAGGATATTCCCAAGTGTAAAACATATGTGTAAGTGCATCTTAGAGGATTTTCAGTATGGAAAGGCCTATCAACATGGTAGACGTAGGAGATAACTATGGATCATTCAAGCACACTGCAGATATTTCTTGAACATCTACTATGCCAGTCACTGATGATTCTAAATTCTAGTTTCCATAGCTAAGGGATTCTATATAACTATATTCTCTTCAATATAGAATCTGGACAGGCTTGCTTTAGAAGGCCGGGGTTGTACAATGGAGAAAGTCTGAATCCAGAGGTGGTGTGTTTCTAGTCCCAGGTCCAGCTCTGATTATCTCCTTGATATCCCTTTCCCACGTGGAGCATCCATTTCCTCGTGCATAAAATGGAAGGTTAGACCAGGTGGTCTCAATGGTCCTTTCCAAGTTTAGCACTTATATCCCATAAGCGTGGATCAAATATGGTAATCTATTGAGAGCCTCTTTGGGAACTATTGTGCAAAGATTGAAAAGAAGATAAAGAATGAACAGTACTTCAGAGAATTCCTGAGTCCAGTGATAGAAACTGACTATATTGTAGCTAGAAAACAAATACCTTCAATTTCTATCACTCTCACGATTTGTCTATTTGTCCTTTAGTTGAACAGATTTCCCTCTATATATTCTCACATATTGGGGGGATTCTTTCCTCTTTTTATTCTTCCAGGCTGAAGCTGCCCAGGAAGAGGAGGACACCACCGTGCATGAGGATGATCTTTCTAGTTCCATCAATGAACTCCCAGCAACTTTCGAATGCAGTGATAGCTTTAGCTTGGATATGACTGAGGCAGAAGAAAAAGGCAATCGAGCACTGGACCAGTTTACTCTTGCAAGGTAAAGGAGCCCTTGGTGGAAATGAGTGGTGCGAACGTATATGGCACACTGTATCGCGTTCACTCTAACTCAAGTTATATGTCACACTTGTACTGTTGGGAGGGGACTTCCTAATGAAGGCATCCAAACTGACATGTAGCTTGGAGGGCTCTCAGTAGGTTGGGATCATCCAACCCCAGCATAGGGCCTTACATGGAACCCAAAAGGGTACTCACGTAGGAACTCATAAAGCCATAGAGTAAGATAAAAGCCAAAGAGGGGGCTGGGGACATGGTCCAGGCCTTGTAAGCTTTGAAGATAAGCAAGATTGGCAAGGCTTGGAAATGAGGAGTTCTTTTTATTTTGAGTTAAAAGACCAGAACAAGAAGTTCTTTATAAACTAAATACCTACTCTTTCTTAAGTGGTGGCTTTCAGCCTAGTGGCTGATATTTCTGAGACTAGTGAGACATAGTTAGAGAATACGAACAGGAAAAAATATAAAAAGGAATAGATAAAAGCACTCATGCAGCATCTAGAATAAATCATAAGTAATAATGCTACAGATTTACTACAGGAGAAGAAAGTCAGAATCCTAAAATCACTCTTCTGAAGGCTGAAAATAAGAACTAAGTAAAAGCTCCTGATAAGGCTAGATAGACAAAGGCCTTCTGTTATGGGGACCAGCATCCATCCATCAAAGAAACAGCTTCAGGTAATCCCCAGAGAAGAACTTGACTTTTCACTTTTTGTTCATTCTCTCTCCTTTCCTCCTTCTGCTCTCTCTCACCCCGCATTTCTCTTCTTTCATTTCCTTTCCTCCCTCCACCTTTTTCTTCTGGGCATTTATGCACATGCACTCATTTATACTCTCCCTCCACAAAGGAAGAGTTAAAAGACTGAAAATTTATGTTATAATTTTTCATATTGAAAAATGAAAGTGTGAAAGCATAGAAACTAATACTGTGTCTGAGGAATGGCCAGTGAGGAAAGTAAGAGACAACTGCTGAAGGCTGAGAGGTACCGAGTCTCTATAAAGGAAATCAGAATTGGAGGAATCGCAGAAATTCAAGAGGTGAAATTTTGATTCTATTTTGATTTGGATTCTATTTTCTAGAATCAAAAAAGAATCCCAGAGACCTCTGAATGAAAGCCAAGCTCCGTAAGCAAGCTCCAAGGGAGGAGTGGGCAGAACGGGCCACCTGAGGAGGCTGACTCAGGGTTAGAACCTTACAACCCAGTAAAGGACGAGAAGGACATCACTTCTTGACAGAGTCCTTTTCATTTTTTCCAGCTTTGGAGAAGGTGACAGGGGAGTCTCTCCCCCTCCCTCGCCCTTCTTCTCGGCCATCCTCGCTGCATTTCAGCCCACGGCCTGTGACGATGCCGAGGAAGCCTGGCGCAGCCACATCAACCAGCTCATGTGCGACTCAGATGGCTCCTGTGCTGTGTATACATTTCATGTGTTCTCCTCCTTGTTTAAGGTGCGGTGCTCACTAGAAGCTCAGAGGACTTAGTCTCTTACGGGAGCCAGCTAGCTTCTAATCTAAGAAGGGGTGGTTATTTAGTTCTGGGTTTATACTATTTTCTCCCCCAAACATCCCTCAATGTTCTCTGACTTTATCCTTTCTTCCATTCATCCTTAATCTGTTCAACCTTCTCAAACTGGTACTGTGAAGATGCTGCCCTCAAATGATTTAGGCTGCCATGATGTACTGTTCACTTCTGCCCTTCTGGCCTTAAATGATGTCATCAATCCTACGTGACCATGGCATCAGGACCATTAAGTGGTATCTTCTGCCAGGCCTGTCCTCCATCTCTTCTTTCCTCTTAGACCGCTCTTGTATCTCTTTTTTTAATTTTTTATTTGTGCGTTTCCTGTCCTTGTCTTTTATCTTTCTTCCCCCTGTGAATTCCTTAAACATGCCAGCCGTAGCTATGAAGACTTGCTTACTCCCCTTAGTTGCTTCTGAACAAATGAAACGTCATTCTTTGCTTCTCCTGTGTGAACCACAGCCCCGCTAGTCCACACAGTGTCTTTGTGCAATTTGGAAACAAACATCCCTTCCTCCAGAGGGTTGCAGTACTCTATGTGGCCAGCTGAGTGCAGGCTGGATTTCAACCCCTCAGCCAGGCACCTGTGGCATCTTGCATACACAGCTCTATGTAGCGTCACTTGTTACCCCCAAAACACTTAGAACATCTACTGAACTAAAGAGATAGAGGGAGCTCGACTTCTGATCGGTGGTTGAAAGTTTATTTCTATGCCTGTCTGTCTGTTGGTTGTACAGATTCCTGGTAGTTCCTCTATGTGTCTTGCTCTGAACTTTTACTCTCCAAATTTCATCAATTGATCGGCTGGGGTGGGAGGCAGCAAAAGAAGAGAGAACCATGCCTTGTTATGAAGAAACTCTGAAGGTCTTCAAACATCATTGGAGTTAACAGCTCTGTGTGCTGTTTGAAGCAGAAATTGACTGGGAAAATAGCAATGCTGGGATTAATACTCAGCTATGAAGACGAGGTTATAGGGGGATTTACTGACATGGAAACGTGGTTACCATGTAGTTTAAGAGAAAATCAGTTGGGAAAAAACCAGTATGTAGAATACTGCTCCTTTGTTTATTTTTTTAATGCCTAGAAAATAGTGAAGATTATACACTAGCATTTCATTGTAGTTTTCTCCAGGTGATGAGATTATGGGTGTCTTTTATTTTTTTCTTTTTACTTTCTTTCAAGTTCCTATTTTCCTATAATGAAAATGCTTTTCCTTCAGTATTTTTCTAAACTTTACTTTTAATAACTCACAAATCAGCCACTGAAAATACAAGGAAAAAATACAAAGGAACTATGTTGTTCCAACTTTGAAAAGACTCAAATGTTGGAGGAATGAATAGACAGACAAGTTAGAACTCTGTTAAACTTTTGAGAGGTTGAGTTCTCAACAGAGTGTTTCATGAGAGGGACAATAACTTGCTTGGACTGAGGGATGGGGACCTGTAATCACCTTCAAGAAGGGCCATGGCAGAAGGGAAAGGCAGGAAAATCAGGAATTATATAAAAATTGCAAAATGAAAACCTGGGATCATCTGCCTTAAATAATTTCAAATTCAGAAAGCTATACTTTAGTTAATATAGAAGTAAACTCTGTTTTTGAGCCTGGAAGCCCTTCTTATGACCCGTTTTTGGAGAATTATATACCAATAGCAGTAATAGCTACAGTTTCTCACTTTGAGTATAATTTGTGCTGCTCTCTCAAGTTTTTCAATTTACTTTTAGTGAATGAAACATTTTGGAAAGTTGAATGGACAAACTTAAGGTTGTGTCTGGGACTAACTGGGGGCGGGAGAGGCTGTTAGGCTTAAGACAGAAAACAACTGTTTGCTGAAAGATAAGAATTCCAGAAATACACTACCATGTGAGGTAAATTTAATTATTAAGGATTCAGAAGCAATAGTTTATTATTTATATATATAAACTATATAATAGTTTATATTGTTCTGAAGTCTATTTTAAAGTAATGATTAATAATACATATTTAAGTTTGGCTGTTGTCACAATTTTTGCTTCTTATAGTTGCTAGACTATTCATGCTCAATTTTATGGTTCTGAGCAATACTTCTCCCTTTGCTAGAATCTCCTCTTGTCCCTCGACCATACCCCCAATTACGTGCAAATCCCTGACTGGATGTCACTTCAGTGAATGAAGCCTCCTTTACTTCCTTCTCCCTTCCTCGGTTCCCTGGGATCCCGAAACATGGTAGTTGGCATCTGTTATGCTTTTCACATTCTATTAGAATTGCTAGTCCAGGTGTTGATCTCCCCTGGAGAGGGCAGGTAATGGTGTCTCACTTGGATTCCCCAGCAGCTGGCACAGTTGCTAACACACAATAGGTGCTCAGTACATGTATGAAGAATGGATGGAAATCTTTCTTTTTCCAATGGAAATCTTAAATGTACAGCTCTGACTTATTGCCAGTGGACCAATTAGGTTGTAACATGAGCTGGGCCCTGGAGAGCACATTTGGATTTGGAAATTTTTTTTCATCAGCAATGGTATTAAATCAATCCCTTTGGAGCTTATTTGCAATAATAATATTAATATGTACCTATTTCAGTTTTTAATATTACATTTAGCCATAAGAACTTTCTAAACTACCATCAAATGCTATATGATTGAGAGAAATACTAGTAGCAAAATAGGTATTGATAAAATATGCTGGAAATGAAATACATTTCAGACATGCAGTCTATTAATCTCTTGTCATGTCTGTTTACTATTTTCCAACATTTTCCTGTGAGTCTGAATACCACGTTTCCCTGTATTTGGTTGCATTTTGGAGTGAGCAGAGAGGAGGTAATTGCAAAAATAATTTGGTTTTAAAAACAAGGAAATGGTTTCTGTTGGTCCCCTGTAGACATCTTTCCAAGTGTTTCAGTCATTATATTTCCTCCTTGCTGCCCCTGTGTTGGAATATCGTCATTGTATCACACAGTGCCACCAAATTATATGGCACATTTATATGGAAGTCAAGTGAGCACAAAACTGAATTTATATCTCCTAAATATCACCCGCTTTTATATGTGGCTCTAAAGTTCCCTGACAGATCTGGCTTCTCAGGATAATAAAAAGTCAACCCAGATCTGACCTTATCCTTAGGTAAGATGGGAAGAACCCCAAACTATTTGGAGGACCTGAATCCTAATCCCAGCTCTGCCACTCAACTAGCTGAGTCATGGTGGACATGGCCTTTCCCATTCCTTTCAGCTCTAACATTCTGTCGGGTTTTGGGGTTTTGGTTTTTGGGTTTTTTTGGTATTTCACTTAGCTGCACATAAAACTAACAACACCGTAAAGATACATCAATCAGCAAAAGCCTGCTGTTGTTTTGGGGACATGCTAACTTCCTCGTAACAGGCAGAGAGGATTTCTCGCAGAGTAGGCTCTACAACTCAAAGGGTATACCATCTCTTTCGGGAAAGCCACTACCTAGGACTGGAATTATTTTTCGGTTAAATATTTTGTACTTTTTCTTCTTTGTGTGTTGGAAGTTTAGGGCTAAAAACGTTCCTATTTTGGTACTGACACAGGCACAGGGAATCAGATTCTTCCTAAGTGTCTTTTTTTCCCTCAGGCAGTACAGGAGGAATAGTAACTTTTAGGAAGCATTACAGACTTACGGAAGGAATGTAAACTTTGGAGTTGGGCTCACCCTTACTCTATCACTTACTAGCTGCATGACCTTAAGTGAGTTATTTAACCTCTCTTAACCTCAGTCTCTTCACCTGGTTGTAAGAGTTAATGACTTGATGTATGCAAAGCTGTAAGACAGAGTTAAAGACACCTGCTCAGACATGCTCTCAGAGGGAGATGTTATTAGGGCCCATGTAGCATCTATGCTCATCCTTCAAAGGCTCAAATGGCACTATTTCAGTGCCTTGTCTCTGGAGTTCTGATCTTGGGAAATAGAACGGAGTTATATCTTGTGACCATTTTGTCTCGCCTGCATTGAAGTAATCTCAGTAACTTCTCATGGATCTGAAAAACAAGCTAAGAGGACTCAAGCTGCTGACTGGCACTGGCCATCAGCAAAAAGAAAAGCAACATTTATTTGAAAGATTATATGAGCATCCACACATTGGGAAATGACATTTTAGGAAGAAACTTTGTCCACACTGGGGGATTATTTAGTTGACTTAACACAAACATTCACTCTGCTCCCTATTCCCCCCTACACCGAACACCCATGTTCATTTGATATTTTTATAAAGATTTTAAAAATAGTTGTTCTAGCACATAAGTTAAAACTTGGCCTTTACAAATGTAATTATTTTGCCTTGCAGAATATTCAGAAAAGGTTCTGCTTCCTAACCTGTGATGCAGCCAGTTACCTTGGAGATAACCTCCGGGGAATCGGATCCAAGTTTGTCAGCTCTTCCCAGATGCTCACCTCCTGCTCTGAATGCCCAACACTTTTCGTGGATGCCGAGACCGTGAGTATCCCAGTCCTGCCCTGCTGGTGAGTGCCCTGCCCAGCTTCTGCTGTGGAACTTCAGGGAAGCTTCTTTGTGTTGTGGTTTGTTTTAAAGACAGTTTCAGTGTTTGCAAGCAGCGCTGTGTTGTGATATGACTCCTAAAGGCCTGAGTCTGCACTGTAATGGCAGTACATTGCCAGCCCAGGCCAAGCAAAGTCATTTCAGAGAATCAGGAGAAAAATCCACCTCTGTGCTCCCTCCGTGTCCTTGGCACCTCTCTTCAATGACTCTGACTTTGACAGCTGTGAATATGGTGAGCTAACCACCCAGAGCTGACCTGGCCAGTCCCCGCCATGCCAGGTTGGCCAGCCAGATGGGTCTCCAGGGGCAACATGTCATCACTTTCCCCACTCCCAAGTCTCAAATAGAGACTGATTGCCCTCTGGATAGATTCATCCAGCCCAAACTGCAAATGATGACTTTAAAGGATGACTAAAACAGTCTCTGGCTGACCGCTGAGTCCTGACTTTATGAATATAGCTCTAACCCTGCAAGACTCAGGAGAGCTCTTTGAGGGCAGACGTGTGTGTTGCCTTTCTTTACATCCCCCATGCATATCACAGATAGGCATCTCATCTCATACCAAGGTTCAGAACCAATGAGGATGTGCTTTGATTTTAAAGGCTTCTGAAGAGCCAGTCTTTCTAAGAACTTGATTGATAGTTGAATGACTTGCAGCAATGAATACAGTACAAGAAATCATTCTATCTTAAGTGATTTAAAGTACAGATTAAATACAAAGTCAGTTTGAAAATCTATTTGGAGATCTGTCTCCACACTGCTTGGAGTCTTACTAGATGAAGATACTAGAGTTTATGCATAAAATGGATATATCTTTATGTGGGCTGCTATGGGCGACTTAAGATTTGTCTGTCTATGCTGATATGGGAAAACATGAATGTTTTTATAGGATATTTGGATTAGCAAACTAGTATTCGATGGCAATTGCAGCTGAGAGTGGAGCAAAATTACAAATTTCATAGCTTATTTAAATGGATGCCATTGCTCTCTACTTTACACTAGTTCTAAATATACTTCTCTATTTGTGTAGCCATGCCTTTGTCTTGGTATCTCTCTAGTTGTTTTAATACAAATTATTTTCCTATCTTTAGCTCCTTTCTTGTGGACTTCTGGACAAGCTCAAGTTCAGTGTTTTGGAACTGCAAGAATATTTGGATACCTACAACAACAGAAAAGAGGCCACTCTCTCAGTAAGCTTTCGTGTTTCTGTGCATATATGTTCAGTTAAAACTGAATGAACCCAAACACTGTGAGCTCCTGGGACATGTTGTGAATAACCTAAGAGGGGCTCTTTTGCAAGTAGAAGACAGACTTCATCTATTCTTCAAGAGATTTTAATTCCAATTTAATTGTCAACTGTATGGACTATATAAAAATGACATCTACAAAGAGAAATTTTTCAGCTTTCATTTTTAGCCTCATAATTTCCCTACTAAGAAACTGAGAAAAGTGTGTATCTGCTTGATATGTCACTTTATCAATGTTCTAACTTTTCTTTTCTTGGAGACTTAAAGTTATTAATTACTTCCTTCCAGTGTCAGCCTCACCCCAAACTAGTTGAGATGGATTTCACCTCTCTCCTCTTAACCACTCTTGGTAGCTGTTTCTCCCTGTCCCCACAGCTTCTCTTGGCCTCAGTTCCTGCTCTTTACTTTTTTCTTTCTTCAAAGTTCTAGACTGTAAAATATTCGAGACAGAAGTGATCCAGACACCATCCACGCAAACCCCTTGATATCCAACAAATATGTGTGCAGTATCTTTGGAGCACTTCCTATAATGTGCCAGGCACTAGAGAAAGAGGATTTTGAAGTCAGACAGACTTGGGTTCAAATCGCAGCTCAGTTACTTAAGGGTTAGTGACCTTGAATAAATTATTTACCTTCTCTCATCTCAGACTCATCTATAAGACATTAATAATAGTAATTTGCAAAATTGTTTGAAGGATATAACGATTATAATAGGCATAGCAGCTTTCATTTCCTGAGTCCTTTCTATGTGTCCAACAAGCTGATAAGAGTTAAATCTCTTAAATTAAATCATTTAATGCTCAGAACTACCCTGGGAGTTGCTATTATTATCCCCATTAGCAAGAAGGTAAAGAATGGTATTGAAACCCAGGTCTGTGGGATTCAAAGGTCCATGCTCTCAAACAACACAATGTTGCCTTTAAAATAGAAATAACATATGTAAACTGCCCAGCACAGTGCCTGATACATAGAAGACATTCATTGTGAAGTTACTGGTGTTTTGTTTACTGCTATTGATCTTCTCATGACCTGTCCTAGGACAAGAGTCCTAATATTCTACTTTAACAATTCTCTTTGTCTTCTATTTCTGTCGCTCTTTCCCTATCACTGTTTTCCAGGTTCTCAGTCGTGAGCTAATAAAAGTAATCCTTTCATTTTCGTTGGCAAACGAACCAGTCTTTCAATGTCAGGTGTGAATTTTAGTTCTTCAGTGCTTATTGTTTTCTGCCCAAAGGTTCCTTTTCACATCTGTATTAGTTACTATCCCAGATCCTTAAGACTGGCAGAATCTCTAATAGCTGAGCTATTTTTATAATAGCCTTTCTTACAGTGAAGTAGACCTGCCCCATAGAAGCCACCTCTACCTAACAGAGAGGTAGGTGTGCCATGAGTCAGCTTGCATTGTCCAGAGTCACCCAGTCCACAAGGAAGTGCTGGTCCTATCTCCTAACCTCAGTCATATGAAAGCTTTCTAAGCATATATGAATTTGTTTTAATTTACACATAAATTAGGGATAGTCAGGTGAAACCATTCTTTGGGATGATATATCACAATGTTGAAATTATATTTTCCAGTAACCATCATTGAACCCATATAAACAGATATTTTAATTTCAAATTGTTAATCTTTAACCAAAAAAATGATTTTCAAAAAGTCATTATAGCAAAATTTTATTTTATTGTGTTGAGAAACTTAATTGATTTTCCCTAAGAAGTGATGATAAAAATGTTCTCAGGACATCACTGAATTTACACCTACGTCTGTATCTCTTTCTGACAACAGTGGCTTGCAAATTGTAAGGCAACATTTGCAGGAGGATCAAGAGATGGAGTAATTACCTGTCAACCGGGGGACTCAGAAGAAAAGGTAATAAAAGCCTGTTAGAATTTATCTTTTCTGTGCTCTGACATTGTGTGTTGGTTTTGATCCATCCAAGAAGCATGGAACTTAAGAAAGGAAGAGGCAGAATGAGTCATCCCATACATTGATATGACACCAATAGAGTAAGATGGAATGACGTTCAAGCCAAGCATGACTGTGTGTTGATGGGATTTGGGGGGGTTTTCTTCTTTTTGGAAAAGTAGAGGTATAAAAATAACCTTTCTGCTGGACACTAACTATACTAATCATTTCCTAATAAATCTGTTCTTCATTCAGAATATAAAACCAAATTTCATTAATTCTTCACTGAACCACTTAGTTCCTTCAATGAAGAAAGTCTTTATTGATCTTTCAGCAATTGCTCTAAAACAGATTATTTTTTTCCTCATTTACAATTGCTTTAAGTACACACCTCAGACCAGCTGGCTTGTAAATGTATGCCACATTGTACAGGAAATCAGGCAGAAGAGTTGCACAGATTAAAATCATTCATTCTGCAGTTACGTACTGAGTGCCTCCTGTGTGCCCATATGGTGGACACAACGGTGAACCACAGACGGGCCTCTGCCCTCGGGGAGCATCTGATCTTGTCAGGGAGACAGACATTGATCAAAAAACCATACAGGTATAAACTGCTCTAAGTGCCAGGAAGGAAAGGAAAGAAGAGTAAGCTATGAAAGAAGATAGCAAGAGAACCTGATCATATGCGGAGGCTGGTTCTGGGAAAGGCTTCTCCGTGGAAGTGTCATCTGAGCGAAGATGTCAAACATGAGGTCGAGTTAGCTGAGTGAAGAGGAGTGGGTAGAGAGCCTGTGTAAAGGCCCCGAGGCAGGAGGGAACCTAGACCTTTGCAAGAACTGAAGAGAGCTCAAGAGAGAGGCGTAAAGTGACATAGAGAAAAATTTGAGAAGAGTCTAGACAAGCTAGCAGAAGCCAGACCCTGCCAAACTTGAGTGTTTATCTTAGCAGCAATGGCACGCAATGGAAAAGTGTTAACAGGTGGGTATGATTAGATGATGGTTCTCCCACTCTACTATGGAAACAGGCAAGAGTGGATTAGGGAAGACAGGAGGCTGCTGCCTGGTCTAGGTGCAGAAGGTATTACCTTGGAATTACATCACCACTACTGGAAAAGCATTTCAGATTGTGCACTCTTCAGAGGATGCGAAGTCATCTTCAAGGTGGGCCTTGAGGAGAAATGATGGTGTCACTCCACTTAAATACTGATCTTATGTCCAGAGTTGGTGGAGATAATATTTTGCTGATTAGAGCTACCATTTGGCTTCCATCCCAAAGCAAAACTCAACAAATGTTTGACCTCAGAACACTGCTTATCCTCAAGTGATTCTCTCCAACTCTTTTTTTTAAAATCAGGTTCTCTGTCTTCCGGAATAGTTTGATGTTGCCAGTTATTCTGGGCATCCTTTGCATGGGGACAAGAGAACAGAGGATAGGAAGTGAACTTATAACTTGAAGAATCTATGTCTGGATGTAAATTGCAAAGTTAACATGCCAATAATTATTACACATGTATTCTATTTCAGAGAAGTATGTACTTTATGAAAGGATTAGAACTTACCTTACTAAACCTAGCAAAGTTAATTCTTGAGTAGTTAGAGATATCAGTCTGCCAGAGATGAGGACGGGGCACCAACAAGCATGTGAAGTCTTCCCACCCCCAAGCCCTACCCAGTCTGCTCTGGTCTTTGCCAGTAGCTGATTTCTCCTCATTCTTAACACGTGACGTAAGTGAGAAATTGCTGTGGAATTGTTTGTGGAAGAGAATATAACTCTTTGCTGGGTGTTGAATATTTTTTCTTCTGTTTTCAACATGAAGTTGTATGACATCAAATTAGTGAAGAAAGGTTACACACTGGTGGCTTGTAAGCTGTAACCAATTCACAGACATGTTTTATTAAGCTTGTATAGTATTTTTTTAATTGACCCAACATTTAAAAATTAAAATTGTTCACACATACACTCAAAACAGGATGTCTGATGTCTCTGAAAAAGAGCTAGCAACTCTGGGCCTGCCTTCCTAAGTGGCAACTATGACCTAGAGCTGAATGTCGGCCGCCCCTAAGGGCTGCTCTCTATCGTCCTCACTGCACACTGAGTTCCTAAGACTGAAGGCAAGAGCAAGGTGCCAATCATTACGATGCTTGGACTGTTGTTTTTCTTTTTTCCTTTTTTTTTTTTTTGATTGGCAACAGATGTTAGCTCAGGTGCCAATCTTCCTTTTTTTTTTTTTTCCTTCCTTCTTCTCCCCAAAAGCCCCCCAGTACATACTTGTATGTTCTAGTTGTGAGTGCCTCTGGTTGTGCTGTGTGGGACACCACCTCAGCATGGTCTGAGGAGCGATGCCATGTCCGAGCCCAGGATCCGAACTGGCAAAACCCCAGGCCACTAAAGCAGAGCGCACAAACTTAACTACTTGGCCACGGGGCCAGCCCCTGTTGCTTCTCTTATAATAGAAAAATGTGTCTCTGTACCTAAGCCCCAAAATAAGGAAGTGAAAGCTAGATAGAGAGGGCTGTATGTTTCAAGAAAAACGGGAGTGTTATTCTTTGCCTATGTGAGAAATATCTCTCTGTATTTAAGATCCAAGCGCCTATCTACTGAACTTGCTCACTGAGCAGTATGTTGGAGGAGCAGTCTCAATGCATGTACAAAACAATAAAACAAATGGTGTTTCTAAGAAAAGTGCTTCGAATACTTGGGAAGTATTTTTGAGGGAAGGCTTTTTTTAAAAGACAGGCATGATTAGTAAGTGATTTAGGCTTCTTGGTGATTACAGTACCAATTCTCCTAGAATAAGGCATGGCATACACTCAATAGAACATAAAACAAGGATTATGAGTTGTGTGTGTCTGACTCATTTGGAGACACTGCTTTTCCAGTGTTTTCTCAGTCCCCGCCTATCAAGAGAGAGAAATCTCTTCACGACTCAGAATCAGCACTTCTAATTGAGGGTTTTGGTTTCCTCTGACCTCTCCATCTCCTGTGGAATTCGTTCTGGAGTGGCCACTACAAGGTAGTTTAAGTTAACGGAAAATCAGGTCTCGGGAAATGTCCCCAGTTCTGCAGAGCTGGCCCTGGGAAAGCTGGAGATGATTTTATACCTAAAATCATCTCATTTGTTCTAAGTGATTTTAGTTGACACACTCATAATTCTACAAATCTTTATGAGCACTACTTGAACATTTGACTCATTGGACTCAAGTCCAATAATTTACATTTAGCCCTACTACATTTTATCTTATTCATCATTCCAACTATTAGGGTCTTTTTGGACACTAACCCTCTCAGTTACGTATTTCCTAACCCTGCATAATCCATGAATGAGAAACCTGAAACCTCTATTCTTATACAAATTGAACAAGTTAAATGTTGAGCAAGACAAGACAGATCTCCAGTTAAATTACAATCCATTCAACATCATCCTTCAGATATAGTCAATCAGTCTTCCATAAGAAATCCTCTTTTCTATATTGACTAAAGAAATGTCTCCTGAAGTTAAAGTTTCCTTGAAAATAGACAACACCTCAGGCTGTGTAAGCTGTATCATAGGCTTAAAGGTATTTATCTTTCAAAGCTTTGAAAGATATTCATGGCCAAGGTCCAAAAAAACAAATCAACAAACGTAATACAATAGTTATCAATGCGCCAGACCCAAGGGATATTAGCAACAGGTGAGCACATCTTGTTCATACCTGCTTAGGAGATTACATGCATCTATGTATCATTGAGTAGGGAAGCTTCACATGAGGCTACATTATCTAATTCTATCCCATTTAGCTTAAACCAGTGACTTTCAGAGATTAAACATGATAAAAACAATAGCTAATATAGTATACTGTGGCTCATCTTGTGTTGAAAATTTCTCAGATTTATACCTACTGGCTATGTCATAAGCAAAGAACTCATTTCAGAGCAGAATACAGAGAAACAAGAATGGCTATGCTACTGTTAATGAACAAGAATTAGATTATTCTGGGCTTTTAAGCTACCCTGTCTATGATCGGTTCTTAACATCTTGGTTTCTTGATCCTTTTTTCTCATTTGGAGAAAACATACCTCTAAATCCAATTTATAAATCAACCCATACTAGGAGTGCAGGAACAGGGCTTGAGGAAAATTCTTGTGACCCAATAAAACAGTGACATTCCCATAACATTTTCAAAAGAACTTTAAGTCACCCAAACATAGATGAGTCTATAAAGATGTCCAAAGGGATTATTTTTAAAGGCTGGATATAGAAAAAACATTAGCATAGTAGGGAAAAAAGTTTTAACATTTTCCATAAAATGGCCCCCTAGAAAGGCGTTTTTCACTGTGTTTTTGGAGCTCTAAGTACAAACTAGGTCCCAGCCTGTGGTCCTGGAAAAGATTCTGAGATAATAAATATCAAGGCAGCTTGGATTAGCCTACCTAAAAAGGAGAGTTTAAGAAGGACACCGAGAACTGGTGTGTGTCAAGTTGGCCATCTCCCAAGAAACACAATTTTATGCCCTGAGAGCTGAGTGGGAGGAATTCATTGACAATGAAATTCCTTAGCACCAAGCTGGAGTCAAAAAGTCTCATTTGCCTTTATTGAACAGAGAAGATTTTGCTTTAACTGATTTGATGACCTCCTTGGATTACAACCTTGTTTTGGAAAACAGTAGAAAGATAGCAATTTTCTTCACACAAGACCATGTAATTTACTTAGCACTTGCTTCATTCCATGCTTCTGAAAAGTAAATTCCATGGTAGAAGCAGTTACATGCTAAAGTGCATACTAAATGTTTCAATCACATTTCACATTTTCTAAAAAGTCTTCATGGTGGAAATTCTGTATATAGAGACTTAAGACTGGCCCTGTGCTCCTTTCTGGTGTGACACTGCATTTCAGTACATAAGGTTTGGTTATAAAAACTTCTAGGCATAAAGTTTTCTTGAAAATAGTGCATATCTTGGGTTGTGTAATCTATATCACAGGCTTAAAGGTATTTATCTTTCAAAGCTTTGAAAGATATTCATGGCCAGGTCGAAAAAAACCACTCAATAAACATAATACAGTAATCATCAATGTGCCAAACCCACACGATATTAGTAAAAAGTGAGGCAAGAAGAGACCCTTGGAGGACAGGGGCAGGGTTAGGGGTGGGGGCTGGTAGTGGTGATGCTTTATATTTGAAGACATTAAGAAATAATGTGATAGTTTTATTTTTTTATGCACTGTACCTTATGTACCTTAAGTACACTACATTAAACTGATGATAACCCAGAGATTTTTTGGAAAGGGCTTTAATAGAAGGGTTGTTTGTTGTCAAGGACTAGAAAATGAGTTAGATACGTCCTTAAATATTTTGAAAATCAATAACCAGATACACTGACCCATAATTAGGAATGGCCAAATTGATTTCTGTTTCAATATTCTGTCAGGTTGTGGTTCTCTCTCTCCACATAGCCACACTTTCCTTACACCAATTGTATGGTTATGAAATGGTGACACCAAAAAATGGTAGCCATGGTTGAACATGGCCCAGTTACAAATTTATATTATTCAAGACTAACCATCACTTTTAGATTACTTCTAAAAATTGGCTGAGAAAAAAAAATTACTTGTCATATCTCACAATTGTTTGGAAGTATACAGAAACTATTTAGCCCTTTGAAATGACAATATCTAGCAGCTCTATAAAATATTCTCAATGTGGAAGGCAATCTAACTCTAAAATAAACGCCACTTATGATTGTTAATTCTGTTCTGTTAACTGGATAGTAATAGTTTAGTAGAAATGAAGCCTAACATATTAAAGACTCTGCCATAACTAACATTTAGCAATAATGTAATTACTCAGTTGGTCTCCTCACAGTTTTACTATGTTCGCATATTATTCACATTTAAACACTAAAATCTTCAAGCAATAAAAGTTTTGACTTCTGGTCTCCAAGACTGACAAAAACCTAAAGCAACTAATCAGAGAATCTAAAAGATTATAAATTGTATTTTTCAATGTTTCCCATTAGAGCTTGTTTTTAACTGGACTGCTGTGCATGTTGAATGGGTACAACACTTGCAACCATTTATCAAGTTTGGGCAAGCAATGCTAATACTGCTGATGGTTCTGCTCTTGGAAGAGGGCCGTGCTTTCTGTTGCATGCATTACACTGACCCTGTACTTTCTTTCCTTTCCTTTGTTTCCTGTGCCATGCTTGCTGTGTAGCAAATGGAATCTCTTGCAGTAAGTTAACTTTCTTTCATACTCTTTGTCCATTTAGGCATGGACCCATAACAAATCTTATTTTTACTGTTACTATTATATCTCTTAGCATGTTTTCCCTTTTTGTTTCATTGTATTTTTTTTTTTTTTTTTTTGGTAGACTGAGACATGCAGTTTATTAGTAGCATCTGGGCTGCTTTTGTCCCACAGTAGAAACCTATGTTGCTATGAACTCTCATACTTTCGGTAGAATATTCTGAGTAATAACTACCATTATCTGACAGTGAGGAAAGTCAGAGTTTTCATAGCTAGGTTTCAACCTAAATTGTGAAGGTAACATTATGTTTTTAAACAATACTTTATCCTTGAGTCTCTGGCAGTTATCTTTTATACCAGATTTTTAAAAGTTTCCATAAGGAAAAGTTTAAATGATCATAAAATAAAATGTTTTAGTAAAACAGCCGAAGATCTGATTTGGGTTAACTAGTGAGTGTAGCTATTTCTTTAAACTTAGGCTGGTTACCAGCATTGAGAGAGCAAATAAATCTAACTGGGCCTTTCCCTAAGGGCCAGGGAAAGGATGAGAGGAGAAGGAAGACTTCATTCAGCATAGTCTTAGCATCACCTTTCATAACTTTTTTAAAAATTAGGATCAAAAATCTGTTAATAATACTATTAATAGAATATTCTTCCTGAAACCTAAGTTTAAATTCTGCTCATTTCTCTCTTTAATCTGATTTGGGGGAACAATTTTAAGTCACCTCAGAAGCTCTCAATTCTGAGTTGAGATCTTTGTAGTCCATTAGTAAAAGAAAGGCCCCGTTTATCCTTACTTAATCACATTTGAAAACTGAACAGTGAAGTGTTTAGTTTAAGCCACATATTTAACCCACTGGTGACTGCTGAGCCATGAAATTCTATCTAGTGAAGACTGTTCCTTTCCTTTCACAGACTCCCTTCCACTACCTAAGAGCTAACCCATTCTTGGAATACCACGGGCAAAGTTTAGAGGCCATTATAAGCAGACACAGCTCAGAGAGTAGTGTGACCATTGGTGATGGAATTTGTCATGGTTTATTTTTCCCTCATAGTATACATAAGCCATATAATGAAAATATTTTAAATTCCAGAGGTATCTAGAGGGCTCAAGGGCCATTTTGTATGACTACTTTTTAATGTTCTTCCCACAGAAAGTTTTGAATGTTTTCATAATTTCTTTTTTTCGTAAGCACTTTTGGCCCCTTTTCCTCTAATTCAGCAAATATTTACTGAACACTGAGTAGAAGCGTCGTCGGCAAAAGTGATACAGCACCTTGGAGGATCATGTGGCTGCTCTGTTTACACAGACTTTAGGATGAGTGTCTGCACCTCAGGGCAGCCAGAATTGTCACGTGGAGTAATCTCCCAGGTGTCTGCCTAATTTATAAATTTAACATCCAGAATGACTTCCTGTCTTGCCTTTCAAATATACTTTTAATATAAAGAAATTGTTTTTAAAAACAATTTATAGCATATAAAAATTAAGACAACCACAGTTCTAATTTGTAGATATTTAACTGGAAAATGGAAATTTGGCAGTTTACTAAGTCCATTCATAGCTACTACTCCTCTCTAATTAGTCATTCTTCCAGGAGCGATTTTATTCTATATTATACTGTGAATTTCTCACTTATCTTTAGTGACTGGATTTTGTTGCTCTGCTTTATTTGGAATGATAACAGCTAGTTGTGTTTCCTTGATTTTAAAAAATGTGCTTGTCTCCATCAAGATTTCACTTGTTATACAAGAATAATCCTTAATAACTATTTCTTCCCGTGCAAATTCTCTCTTTAGCAATTGGAACTGTGTCAGAGATTATATAAGCTCCACTTCCAGCTGCTGCTGCTTTTTCAGTCCTACTGTAAGCTCATCGGCCAGGTGCACGAAGTCAGCTCCATGCCAGAGGTGAGCCCACACACCTCCCCATCCCCAAGTCCTGCCACAAAAGTCACTCCTTTCCTCCCCGCCCCCACCAGTTTATAACTGTTCAAGTGATTCTGTTCCCACATCATTATTTTGCTCAAGCACAAGTCTTAAATAATAGCATCTTGTATTTATTTCTGTGCTCACTGGCAATGCCAAGACTAGAATGACGCAAGTGATGTGCTTAGGCACACGATTTAAGGACGACCCTGAGAGTGAGTGCCTCCCTAAATGCTATGCCCAGGGGCCTCACTCGCTCCACCCTGATCCTGGCTCTATGTCTGGGCATCCTTATTTGAAAACGTTCCTTGTGTTATAGTTTTCCTTCTTTATCTTTTCAAACTTGCCCTTACACTGAGGTAAGAAATCTCTATATGATTTGATTTTCTTCAGCGTCCCTACCCTGCTTTACCATCAGATGCATTAATATTTTTAAATGTAAAAGATAAAATACCTTAAACATACTACTTCTGAGTGAGCCAAAATTTTTCTATCAGTGAAAAAATTTTACTGAAATGTAGTAAATGAAATAATGTTGCTGTGCCCTGGATATTACGGAAGCATGAAGGATGAATGCCTCGTTCATCTGGAGGCCAGGCGGTTGAAATAGGAAAGTTTTCTAGAGGAAATCACACCTGAGCTGATTCTTGAAGGATGAGCTGGAATTAGAGACATGAAGTCAGGGCTAAGGAGCAGAGTTCCAATAAGAAGAAACAGCATGGGCATAAACATGGTGGTAAGAAAGAGAAGGAAACTACAAGTACCAGCAATTTAGTATTGCTAGGATATAAAATGCAAACCAAAAGGGAGCAACGCAATCAGGCAGAAGAGGTAGTAAGGGGGACATCTTGGAAGATGCTGCTCCTGGGATTATGTGAGTTAGATTTTTATGGCAGGGATGTGGAGGGTGGATTTGATTACAACTAGACTGGAGACAGAGAAACCAGTTATGAGGCTGCTGAAACAGCTCAGATGAGAGATGCGCGTTTGACCTAGGACAGAAGTGCCAGGTACGGAGAAGAGGGAGTAAATGTGAGAGATACTTAGGACAAAAGGTCAGTGAAACCCATTGGGTGGGCAAGTGAAGGAGAGGGAGTCTCGAGGACAATGCTCAGGTTCCATCTTAGATGAAGTAGGTTACCAGCGATGCCACAGCTGAGACAGGGCTGTAAGAGGAGGACTGAGGCAATTGCACATCCAAACGGTCAAGCCTTCTGCCTACTAGTCAATGACTGAGTCTTGCCTACTAGACCATGCCCAGGTGTAACGACATCTTGCAGGAGGTTAAATGTGAGGATCTGAGGTCAGGGGAGAGGGTCTGGACTGAAGGCGCAGATGTGGTGGTCATTGAACAGCCAGGAGTCCATAAACGATCCCACTGCAAGCAGTAGGGTGAGGATGGAGCCCTGAAACCTGACGTCTGATGAGGGGCAGAGGAGGAGGAGACAGCGAATGACAACCACGTTACCATATTTATCCCTCAGTTTGGAAAAAAGGAAAACAACTGTATAATTTTTAAGTATACTTTCAAATGCCAATTTCAAGGAAGGCGTGAGTCAGACATCTTCGTTTATGAAGAGCTCTTCACAAACCAGTTTTCCTCTATAGAATTACAAATTATCAGATAAAAAAGAAGACAGTTGGGGGTCGGCCTGGTGGTGCAGTGGTGAAGCTCGCATGTTCCACTTCAGCAGCCCGGGATTTGCCGGTTCCAATCCCGGGTATGAACATGGCACCACTTGGCAAGCCATGCTGTGGCAGGCGTCCCACATATAAAGTAGAGGAAAACGGGCACGGATGTTAGCTTAGGGTCAGTCTTCCTCCGTGAAAAGAGGAGGATTGGCAGCAGATGTAAGGAAGACAGTTGATCCTGTTATTTGCAATGCTGTCAAGATAAACTTTACTCTTCTTACTCTTCTGACAAGTATTAACAGGGGTCCATCTTTGCTCAAAAAATGGAAGACATGCAAATGCAACTCATACATCATTTTCCATATTAAAAAAGCAATTCAAGTTTCACTTTAGAGTAAGTTATGTTACATACCGTGTGTGTATTATATACGTACGTGTATGTGTATATTATATATATATAATTTAAAACAGTGAATTTCTCCTTAATATTTTAAATCTAGGTAAGTTTTAAATACTATACACACAAGATTTAAAACTTACCTAGATTTAAAATAATTAAAGAGAAATTCACTTTCAAACTTAAAAATTATATACAAAAGATACTCTAATATCTTATTTAAAAGGATTACCTCAGTACGTTTTAAATCTAGTTTTGGAGTAGGTGGTTGTATTCAACCGGCATCCGTGTGAAGACAACTAGTCCTGGAGGGCTTCGGTTCTGTAGCACAGCTTGAGCAAGCTGGGAATGACGAAGAAAGGTGAAGACGTTGGGTAAACCAACTTTCCAAAGGAAACAGGCATTGTCGACTTGCATCACAAAAACCCTTTAAATTCAAGTCAGTTTTTTAAAACTGCTCTTGAAATCAAGTTGCAAAACAGTTGTCTCTCATAGTACATTTTGGGTGCACTAAGAGGTGACATAGGTTCTATCTTCTGATTTATTTTTTAACCACCTGGATCGTTTGGTTCCAATAATTTTGAAGGAAAATATCTTTTACCTCTGTAATATGAATACTAACATTACTTTGAGATTTTTCCTCCTCTTCCTTAAAAGTATGTCTTTAATCTTTTCCTATGGCATTGAAATAGTAAGAAAGCTTATTTTTCAAACAGGGTCCGTGTTCATGATTGTATTTGTTGAGTACTTACATGCCAAACTGTACTAAGCATTTTATACACATTGTCTCATTTTATCTTCAAAATAACCCTGCGAAGTGAGTAATATCTTCAGTCCCACAAATAAGAAAACAGATACATTAAAGTCTATTTGCTTGACAATGGCAACACAGTACACTGCAGAATTGGCATTTGAACCCAGATCTACCCAACTTCCAAGTCTGTTCTCTTGTGCGTTTTACGTCTGCATCCGCCCTTCTACCTAAATAGAAAACACTGTAAAGGAGGTCTTAAGTTTTTAGATAAGGAGAGCATCCCAGCTGTTGATAGTTATTCAATGCATACAACCCCACAGCCCCCTACACATACCATGTAGTACTGTTTCCATTTGTCCTGTTTTACCAAGATAGTAAGTTTGTGCTTAACCAGACCCATATAATCAAGTTTTTTTCCTTTTGGATGTAAAATCCAGTCTGCAACTAAATACAGTAAAAAAAAAATTTTTTTTAAACAGCTGCTAAATATGTCCAGGGAACTGAGTGACTTAAAGAAAAACCTGAAGGAGGCCACGGCAGCCATTGCAGCTGACCCTCTCTATATAGAGGGTGCGTGGTCGGAACCAACCTTCACGTCCACCGAAGCAGCCATCCAGTCCATGCTGGAGTGCTTGAAGAACAATGAACTTGGCAAGGCTTTACGGCAAATCAGGGAATGCAGGTAACTCTATTTCTTTCAGAGATGGGTGAAGGAAATGCACGCCTAATTGTTACTTTGTTGTGGCTGGGGACTAAATCACTACAGTGGCAACATCTAGATATTTTATGCACGGCCTCCTCAGATTTTTACTGTTACCGGGCCAGAAGCATCAGATTTCAGAATTTATACGTCTAAAGTATTGATGTTGGGGGGCTGGCCCCGTGGCTGAGTGGTTAAGTTCACGCGCTCCGCTGCAGGCGGCCCAGTGTTTCGTTAGCTCGAATCCTGGGCGCGGACATGGCACTGCTCATTAGACCACGCTGAGGCAGCGTCCCACATGCCACAACTAGAAGAACCCACAACGAAGAATACACAACTATGTACCGGGGGACTTTGGGGAGAAAAAGGAAAAAATAAAATCTTAAAAAAAATTAAAAAAAAAATAAAAAAATAAAGTATTGATGTTGGTTCTGGTCATGTGTCATCCCTAAAAATGTTGAAACACTTCAGAGTATACCCCAACACAATTTGAAAACTATTATTTGAATGTATCCTTTTTGGTTTTTTCCTCACTACATTTTGATAGTATATTCACAATCATTGGAACCAGAATGCTATAGCAAATAAGATAAATGTGTTAAGATTATCAGATTCCACTGTGATATTTTTATACTTTATTTTTACAAAACCAATAATATTCAGTATTCTAAAAGTTATTATGGTGATGTTTGGACAATTCTGAATATACTAAAAGCCATGGAATTGTGTACTTTAGGTGGATAAACTCTATGTGAGTTATATCTCAATAAAGCTGGGTTTAAAAAAAAAGTAATTGTTAGTATAAGACTAAGACTCATAATCTCTCAACATTGTGACCAATAGTGCCTCTAATCTATGCTGTTCTTTTTTGACTGCAGAAGTCTGTGGCCTAATGACATCTTTGGAAGCAGTTCTGATGATGAGGTCCAGACACTACTGAATATTTATTTCCGTCATCAAACTCTGGGACAAACGGGTACTTATGCATTGGTGGGGTCAAACCAGAGCCTGACCGAAATCTGCACCAAGTTGATGGAGCTGAACATGGAGATTCGGGACATGATTCGCAGGGCCCAGAGTTACCGAGTCCTCACTGCTTTTCTTCCAGACTCCAGTGTCTCTGGCACTAGTCTCTGACAGGAGCCTCCCATCCCCCATGGGTTCCCAACTGGGGGTGCTGCCATGCTGGGGTGACATCATTCAGTGTCTTCTCAGCCTTCGGAAGGCTTGGTCAGACTGTTCTCTCTCTCGTTACCTGTAGGACTTTTTCTCAAGAGGATGGCAGAACTTCCCAATGTGTAGCAATACTATAAGAACCAAGGTAGCATAGAACATTCTGGGACAGACTCCATCCGTCATGCTGTGTGGCACTAACGTGTTACCATTTTACTGAGCACCTGCAACTCACTACTGAAGAAGTGACTTCATTGCATACCAAAGCTGACTACACTGAACAATACCTTTCTTTCTAGAAACAATTTTAGATTGGCAAAAGTGCAATGTTTTCTTCACTAAAAAAATATTTTATATTCTAAAACTTGTACATTCTTTCCCTTTATTTTTCCTTTTTTGTTCTTTTCTTTTTTCTTTTTTTGGTGGGCTGAGGAAGGGGCAGGCAGAATGAAGCTGGCCACTGAAAACTGTAAGATGGTCAAAAGCTGACAGCCTGTATATGTGAAAAGGGAATTGTAAATGGACAATTTAATGTACACTGTAATTTGAATACAATTAACTGTATCTAAAAGGAGCTGCTATGAAGTACCTTTCTTATGTTGCTAGGCTACTGTTTCTGAAAGCCCCGGATCTCTCTGCAGGGGTCTGTGATTAGGGCCCTAGCACCAAAAATGGTCCAGATAGACCTTTTTTTAAGGCTCTTGGCTGCTTTTTACTAGAAGGTTGCTTTTATGAGCATATTTATACTACAGAAGGATGAGTGTTAATTTTAACCAATTTTGCCATTTTGTAGAAAAAAGGTAAAGACATTCGCATTATAAATTCCAAGTCTTTCTCACCTGTCACGCATGCGTATTTTAATATCCATTTGGATAGCCAGAAGTAGGATCATAAAGGTAAAATGAGTTGTCACTTTGTTTCTTAAGAAATGTCATATTTTATTTGTAATATATATGTACAAGGCCATTCTTAAGTTTTTTCCTTAAACTTAATGCTGTCAAGTGTTAGATGTGTGCATGTAAACCTGTTGCACATCAGAAACATATTCAAAGTTTAGCTATGTAACTTATTCACTCTGTAAATACATTTAAAGTTTTTGTGATGTAATCTTGGTTGATATTCTGTTCAGAACTGTTCCTTTAGACTAAAAAAAAAAAGACAAAATACATATTGACCATGGATTTTCTTTCTGGATAATGAAGATTTTTGCCTTTGACACACATTTACAGTTTTGCATGTGGGTTGCCACAGTGACAACCCCAAGGGGCACCATTCATATGTTCCATGAACAGCACCCATTGGGGTCGTGCAGCGCACTGACCCTGTGAAGCAGCAGGTATCTATAACCTCATTGGAAGTGGACACCAAACAAAGACTGTGACCTTCAATCAGCTCTCTGTAATCAATCAATCAGAGAAATCAGAGAAGAACGAGAGCTCTGACTAACCACAGCCTATCAGTCGGTTGTCATCCTTAAAATTTCAAAATAGACCATACTGAGCAGGAAGAAGTAGTAGGAGTTTTAATTCTGTCATGAACTCCCATCTAGTCTCCACCCCACTCAAAAAACAGGGACACAGAAACATGTAATCTAATTTCTGTTGTCTTCCTGCTCCTATTGACTTGACTAACAAATATAACTTGCTTTCCTAACATACAACAACTAAGTCATAAGCAGTAATTTTCTAGAAGTAGCCTGCAACAGGGAGTCTAACCCAGTTTTGGTTTCTTTTATGTTACCATGGATACAACTATTAACTGATTTTAATAACTTCCTGGATATTGCTGAAATAGAGGAAGTAGTGGGGTGTTTTCTCTTTTTTCTTAATTTTATTAAATAAAAAGATTTGTTAATGTGAAAGATTTCTTCTACTTTCCCTCTATTTCTTCACCTCCTCTCCCTTGAGTGGAGGTGGGAGAAACTGTGTAGGAGAAAGGCCCTTTAAAGCTGCAGCCCTACTCCAGCTGAGCCCAGCAATAGCTTCAGATCCACAGTCAAATCTCCTTGGGTATCACGTTGTGCCTCTGTTACTGAAGCATTAATTTTCACTTCCCCAGGGACACAGAGGAATGGAGAGGAGAGGAGTCGAAATATCCTCCCAAAGGAGAGGGTAGATACCTAACAATGCTTCCATGATAAGAGAAATGCCTCCTCGTTTCTCAGTGCTTTCTAGCACCAAAACATGATATGCTTTTTACTCACTGGCATAATAAAGCAATTCAGAGAGGTGCACTATAACTTAGACATAACTTGATGAAAATCATAGTCTCCAAATAGAGAGTTTTAGAAAAAGCCCCACACATTTCACAGGCATGTGAATGTCTTATTTCTACCAGTAGGTGAGAATGTTAAGAAAACGTGTTAGTGCAGCTGGCAAATAAAGATACTTGTAACCGTCAACATCACGCACGTGCACAAACATGCACAAAGTCAGGTCTAAAGGCTCTTCTGGTTCCAAATCCCAACAAACACTGATCTTTTCAGTGAAATGTAGAATTATAGAAATAAGGGTACGTCCGGGCTGCTTACACCTGCTTCCAAATATCTGCCTGAAGAACATAAATGTCGGTGTCCACAGGTGAATTTTTTGTATGTTAATTATAACTCAATGAAGCTGGGTTTTTTTTTTTATAAGTTTTTGATACACTTAGAATTAATATTTGAATACCCATCATGAACTGAGTTCTTTCCTTCACTCAACAAATAGTTATTGCTTTCCAACTCTGGCCTAGGCACTGTTTCAGAGGTACTGCAGTTATCAAAACAGATGACATCCCTGTTCTCAAGAAGCTTATGTTTAATGTGGGAAGATGTACTTGTCTATGCCAGGTGGTGTTGACTGCTATGCAGAACGACAAAACCAAGAGAGAGAGTAACTGGGGTGTGGTGCTATTTCAGAAAAGGGGTCAGAGAAGCCTTTGTAATAAGATGACATCTGAGCAGAGGTCTGAATGAAGTGAGGCTACAACATGGATATGTGGGGGAAAGAGCATTCCAGCAATGACAAAAACAAATGCAAAGATCCTGAAGCAGGAGCATGATCCCCTTGTTAAAGGAATAGCAAGGAAGCCAGTGACCGGAGTGAAAGGAGTGAAGAGGAGAGTGGTCAGAAAGGACGGGAGAAAGCATTATGGAGGCCAGGAAGGACTTGGTCCTTTACTGAGTGAAGTGGAAAGCCACTGGATGGGGGCAGAGCAGCTATATGCTTTGACCTGTTTTAAAAGGATCATTCTGTTTGGCATGCTGAAAAAGTTCTGGATATAGACAGTGATGATGGTTGCATAACATTGTGAATGTACTTAATGCATTGAATTGTGCACTTGAAAATGGTAAATTTCATGTTATATATATTTTACCACAATAAAAGTAAATTTTTTAAAAAGGATCACTCTGGCTGCTACATGCAGAATGGATTATAGAAGGGCAGAAGCAGGAAGACCAGTCAGAAGCTATTCCAACAGTGCAGCCAACGGATGACAACGGCTTGGGCCAGGGCAGTAGCAACAGAGGTGATCAGAAGTGGGCCTGATCTAGAAATAAATATTTCAGAAGTAGAGCTGACAGAACTTGATGATGACATGTGGAATGTGAGAGACTCCAAAGTTTGGCCCAAACAACTGCAAGAATGGAGTAGTCATTTATAGAGATGAGGAAGTGCACATTTGGGAGGTGGAAATCAAGATTTAATTTTCAGAGGTTACTTTGAGATGCCTAATTAGACATCCAAGACAAGATGGTGAGCAAATGGGTGGATATGTGAGTCTGTTGTTGAGAAGTCTGGACTAGAGAGACAGATAGTATTTAAAGCCCGAGTTAAAATTGGGATACTCACCTGTCTCTCCTGTAAGAATCAGGGTGTAGTGCAATGAGTTTGAAACCTTAGTTGCACATTAAATCATGTAAGGAACTTAAATCACCAGTACCCAGGTTCCACCCTCCAGAGATTGATTTCATTGGTTGGCAGTGTGCTCCAACTTCAGGGCTGTTTGAAGTTCCCTCAGGTGATTCTAATCGGCTGCCAAGATTGAAACACTTCCCTCAGGTAAATGCAGAGCAGGGTCCGCCAAATCAGTATTTGAATAACCATCCTACTTTGAAAGGCACTGAATTAGGAGAAACTCATTCTACAGCAAAGTGCTTTCTTAGACTAAGCACACTCCCAATCATTTTTCCATGTAGGCTGTTTGTGTAGCAATTCAACCCCAAATCTGTCATTGACTTGTTATTTGTTTTGTATTTGAGGTCACAGGAAGTAAGTAGCTAGAATTCACTGCAGTCCACTTACAGACCAGTTTCCTGGCAGATGCTTCCTTCTCTGTCACCATCTCCTCTAGCCCAGACCCTGCTTTTAGCAGCAAACTCTTGCTCTAACACTGTATACTAACTTCAGGTTCCAAGAACTTTAGCCACTTGCCACCAACTTCCAGGAGTTCCTGAGCCATGAGGTTGAGAAAACAACTCCTTGCTCCCCTCCCCTCCACTATTTCCAACCCTTCTCTCATTTTTATTTCGAGAAACCCAGAGATTCAGAAGTTCATGCCACGCAGCTGTACGAGCCATCCTCCTTCCTCAAGCCCATCTCCGTCACCACAGAAGTGGCTGTAAACCTTGGCTGCACAATAGAAGCATCCCATCTGGGAAGATTTTAAAATATTCTGAGGCTCAGGCCCCACCCAGATCCCTTAAATCAAACCCTGAGAGTAGGGTCCTGCCATGGTAATTTAGAAAGTTCCTCCTATGTTTCTAAGTTGCAGCTGTGGTTGAGAACTGCTGATCTAAAGCTGTCCTGCTCACACCCTCTATTCATTGAAAAGACTGTAGCTCATTGCTCACTGTCTTCTTCTTCACCCCAACTTCAGATACCATTTTCCAAGACTACAACATCCTTATGGATAACCCACACAAAATCTTTTTCCTCTCAGTTCTATCATTCTTACCTCCAGAGGGTCTTCACTCCTCTCCACTCCACCTGGGCCATCCAATTTCATGGCTATACATAACCATATCCATAGCAATAAGTGGACCAGCTCCAAAATCTCATCTTCAAGCATCCCACTCAGGGATCCTTCTGGTTCCTCTTATTCCAGCACCCGACCCCTTCTAACAATTCTTCCCCCATCATGAATAACAATCTGTAGACCTTGCTACTTTTTCCACTACCCATCACCTAACTTCACTCCTCTTCTGAACAACTTTAAATTCCTTGGATTCTAATCACTCCCTTGCTGACATTCACAAATATCTTACCCCTGTCTTACTCAATTAGTTAAACCTAAGATTGACCCTTTCCATGCCTGCACCAGAACTGCTTAAGTGTGACATTACTAGAACACAGCTGCAGTCAAGCATATCTCAAACAGCACCAAATCTCAGAATGAGGTCTCAATGCTCTCAGCAATCCTATGATACAATCAAGCATCCCTGATAATTTCGAATTCCCAATACCTGAGACAATTATTTCATACCTTGCTCTCCCTCCTCAGCTTTCCAACCCTTTCCCTTCCTACCCAGCTCAGCTGATGACTGCTTCACTGAACAAAACAAATCCGACGGTCTTATCCTCACCCCTTAATCTATAAACCTCTTTAGCCCCACATTTTAGGTGTTCCATCCTTTAACAATAAAGGGACTATCACTGCTCCCATTCAGGCCTAATCACACCACTTGTGTTCTGTACCCCATCTCCTCTCACTTTTCAAGGGCTTTGCTCCTGTGGGCTTGTCCTCTCCCTGCTGTACCATCAACTTCTCTCTAGTGAATTATTCCCATTCATATACAGACTTACTCAGTACCTCCCTTTTCCCCAAATGCCCTTCCAGCTATCACCAATTTCTCTGCTTTTTAACAGCAAGACTTCTAGAAAGTATTATCTCTATTCGCTGTCTTGACTTTATTAACTCTGGCTTCCATCCCCACCATTCCACTGAAACTTCTCAAGATCACCAGTCACCTTCATGTTACCAAATCCCAGGGACATGTCTATCTTCATCTTTCTCACTCACCACAGGATTTGACTCAGTTGATCACTCCCTTCTTCTCAAAACAGTGTTTTATTTTCACTTTCATGACACCATCCTCATCCTATCCCTCTTGACCTTTTTTATCTAACCTCTAACTTCTTGCCACCCAAAGTGTGGTCTAGGGGACCAGTGGCATTGATAGCACCTAGGAGCTTATTAGATTTGCAAAGTTTCAGGCCCCAGATGTACTGGATCAGAATCTCCAATTAACAAGAGCACCAGATAACTTCTGGGACATTAAAGTTTTAGAATCATTACTCTAAATGTGGGTATGCCCCAAGGCACCGCACTGTGCTCCCCTCCTAGGTGATCCCATCCAGGTCCACAGCTTTAAATCCTATATATTTTTTATCTCCAAATATTTTTTCTCTCTCTAGCTCCAACCTCCCTCCTAAGTTCCATTCATATACTCAATAGCCTACATGACATGTCCATTGGGATGTCTAATATTCCAAATTTATATGTGGAAAACAGAGGCCCTCCCCCATCTCACCTCACAGCCGCACCAAAATAAGAATAGCTGTTTATTGAACCCTCACAATGTTACACGTATGATCCTAAGTGCTTAACATGTATCAGCTCTTTTAGTCCTCACACCACCTCCAAGAGACAGATATTATTATTATCTGCATTTTACAGAAGAATAATTGAGACAGAGTAAGTAACTTGCCCACAATCATATATCTAAGTACTATACCTAGGATTTGAAGTTAGGTGAGCTGACTCCAGAACGTGCTTCTGTTGTATCTCTCAATTCCATCCACCCCATAGCTCAAAGCAGAAATCTGAGGGCCATCATTTATTTCCCTATCATACACTTCCAATCCTGTACATTTTCAAACATTATTATGAATCAATGTACTTCTCTCCATCTCCATGGCCACTACCCTTGTCCAAGCCATCATTCTGTTTGTGTGGTCCTCAAGCTCCTAACTGGTCTCCCTCCTTCCACTCTAACTGGTCTTCCCTCACAGCAATGAGTTTTTTAAAGTAAGAATCTGATGTCACTGCCTTGTTGAAACTCTTTCATGGGCTTCCGTACACTTGACTATGACCAAAGAATCTTTTGTGACCTGAGCCCAGTATTCCCCAGCCTATGCTGCACATTAGCCTCAAGGGCTCCTATTCCGGGGACATGCCAAGTACATGTCCCACCCCCTCAGGGACTTTGATCTTGCTGTTCTCTTGGATCAAAATCATCTTCTCTTCTCTCAGCTCCCTCAGCCTGCAGATTTCAATCCTTAGGTCGCCTCTTCCCAACTACCATATCTGAAAGGGTCACTCTGTCATAGCACTCTGTTTCCTTCATATCGCTTACGACATTTGAACCTGAGAAAAAATGTAAATGTAGTAGTTAAAGCCAGGGAGCAAGTCCTAGTCCACCTGGGTTCAAATCCTGGCTCTATCCTATGACCTCTCTGTGGCTCCCTCTCCTCATCTATGAAGAAGAAGTATAATAGTTCCTACTTAGTATGGCTGCTGTGATGAGTTCCAACAATGCCCAGCACACACTAAGTGCTGTTGAAGCATTTGCTATAATTACTATCTATACTTGAAGGAAAGGACCTTACCCTTTGATTGTCTCTATATTCCCAGTGCTTAGAACACCCAGCTTATAAAAGTTTGTCAAATGACTGACTATTGTTCCCCTTCATATTAGTGATAGTATCTACCATTTCTCAATGCTATATTGACGTTTTTACCCTGAGACCACAATTAATGTACCTTCATGGTCTATTTTACATGCATTTATTTTATTCACATTGTACAATTGTTATACAACCTACAAAAAGTACAAAAGCCTAATACATTTTCCAGTACCAGGTCAGAGCTAAGTTGCAAAAAGGAACAGTACAGCAAGTTACAAGATAAGTTCAGGTGTCCTGTACAAGTCATACTGCCTGTCACACCATGTATTTAAAGCTGTAAATATTGCCACAGGAGAATCTCTTGTCTTTGCAGCGGCCACACAGTTCCTGTCGATGAGGTCTCCTTAGATCAATGTGTCTTTTCTTTTGAGGACAGGAACAACGAGACTTTGAACAGGTCTTTAGAAAACAAGGAACAGTGTGGACACTAAATGATCAAATTAGTGTTTCAAATGTAATCCTCAAATCAGAATACTTCTCCCCACCACCCCATCTCTGATATTCTCATTCTCCTTTGCATCCTATGAAAGTCCAAGACCAAGAGGTACAAAACCCACTCCTGGTTCCATTAATGCCATGGATTTTTCTAAATGAGTGATCAAAGATGATGTTTAAGAGAATACTGCTAAGCCAATCAAGAAGATATAATGTAAGAGAAAAGTTTTAAAAGTTCAAGTTTGGTAGAGTGTCTTCCCTATGTAGTTTCTACATTTGTAGCCAGGTGGGGGTAAGGTTCAGTGAGCGAATATTAAGTGATTTGATTATCTAGACTGGAACATTTAAAAGCAGTAGGGCAGTGACTCTCAACCAGTGGTATTTTACCCACCAGCAGACATTTGACAATGTCCAGAGATATTTTTGGCTGTCACAACTAGGAGGGAGGGGTGTTCTAGAGGAAGCTAAATTTTCTTTTCTTTCCGGAAATGCCTAATCCTTACTAGAATTTAAAGTGTTCTTAACCAATAGCCCATTCTGTCTTCTGATAAATAAAAATCATATCCCATGGAGACTGGTATACTGCCCTGGTCAACCATCGCAACCTTGCTAATCTTTGAAATTGACAGTCACTGCTCTGTTTTCTGCATTTGTCCATAGCCAAACAGAATAAGTCAACCTTTACTGTTCATATTGTGAAAATAGGGATTTTTACTTTCCAAATGAGTCTTAAATATGACTTATCAAATGTTTTACTACATTTACATCTTTTACTCTTCCATTGATGAGTATGCATTCTTACGAGAAAATTCTAATAGCTAGTATTTACATGGTGTTTACTATGTGCATTGTTCTAATACTTTATATAGATTTCATTTAATCCTCACAATACCCTTATAAAGGAAGAAAAGGCTCAATTAAAAAAAAAAATCAAGATTTACTATAAAGGTATATTTCTGTTTCTGGCAATGGTGGCTTAGGTGGTTTTGACTAAGCCTTCTGCTTAGGATAACTAGAAAATTTGAGCTAAAAAAAATAATACTTTAAAAAGAAGAACTATCTGAAGGCACTGGAGAATTAGCAAAGAATTAGAGAAGGAAATTCAGAAACGGAAGTGAGCCTGACACTTGGGAGGTATCTCTAAAGGTATCTGCCAATTCTGGAAGAGGTGAAAGACATTACCAAGCTGAAAATGAGTTTAACAAGTGATGAGGCTGAGGAATAATCTTAAATATGCCAAAATGGAAGAGCCCTGGTAAACAGTTCAGGTTTTGTGTTGAGACCCTTCAAGGCTATACCTTAAAAATAAGGATGGACCAAAAATTGACAGCCTTCACAGATGCTGAAGCCCAGCTTCAAAACAGCCTAACTTTGAATGGAAAATAATGATCTGAAACTGGCAGTGTCCCCATCTGCCCACCAGAAGCAAACAAATCTTCTGAAGATACTATCCCAGGCCTCAAATTACCACAATAATTTTCCATAGACAATATCTAGCACTCAATTAAAAATAATCAGGTATACGAGGAGACAGAATAATATACTTGAAAACCAAGGAAAATGAAGAGGATTGCAACAGAACCATAGTGGATTAAGTTAATGGAGTTCTCTGATACAGATTTTAAGATAATTATGCTTAATATGTTCAAAGAAATAAGACTAGTACTTCCAGCAGAAAAGTAGAAGTCATTTTTTTTAAAAAGACAAAAAGTCTAGTACTGAAAAACACAATAACTGAAATCAATAACTCAATGGATGAGTTTAATAGTAGATTGGAAAGAGCTGAGGGAAGAATTAGAGAAACGAAACCTAGTTTAGTAGATGATATCCAAACTGAAGGAAGGAGAGACAAAAGCATAGGAAATATAGAAAAGAGCATAAAAGGCATAAGGGATATGGTCTAACATGAATAATTAGAAGGAAAAAAGAATGAGGCAGAAGTAATATTTTAAAAGATAATGGCTGATAATTTGATAATTTTCCAAAAGTGATACAAATCTGCAAGCTACAGATTCAAGAAACTCTTATGAATCCCAGACAGGATAAATACAAAGAAACCACAATTAGGCATTTTCTTGTAAAACTGCTGAAAACCCAAAGCAGAGAGAAAAATCTTAAAAGCAAGCAGATTTAAGAAGAGGAGAAAGCATAAGAGTTACTTCAAAGGAGATGCAATAGGACTAAATAGCCAACTTCACAGAAACAGTGAAGTTCAAATACTTAAACGGAAGAAAGAAAACTACTGCCAACCTAAAAATTCTATACCCAGCAAAAAACATCCTTTAAAAAGCTATCTAGACAAAACAATGTGTCATCTGAACTATAGGAAAGGTTAAAATGTGTTCTTCAAGTGAAAAGAAAGTGGTCCTAGATAAAGGACCTAAGGGCAGCATAAAAAATAAATATGTAGCTACAGCTAAAGGAATAATGACTATATAAAATAATATAGTGTGAAGTTTAAAATTAATATATACACAACAGCAGCATATACATTAGGATGAAGTGATAAAGAGTCAGAATGTTCTGATGTCATTGCATTGTCAAGGAGAGGTAAGACGAACAATTTATGTACACTTTTATGAGTCAAAGAACCATGCTGTAATCTCTAGGGTAACCACCAGAAGAACATTAAAGAATGAATAACTACCAAGACAACATAGGGAGGAATAATAAAAATATATGTGTATTCAGTTGAACACAAGAAAAAAGAAAACTGAGTATAAGAAAATAGTAGAAAAATATATCTAAATCCAATTAATTATATTAAACATAAACAGACTAAACGAGAACGTCCGACTAGAAAATCTAAGGATAAATCATTCATAAACTATTAAAACTAGTTTTAAAAATATCATTTATTTCTAAGTAGTATAAAAAAGAACAAATGTTTCTAACTAAATGAAGAATTTACATTTTTTTAAACAACCTCTTGATTATGAAAATCAGCTATGTCACACTTTTCTGAAAAGCTTAAAAAGAGGTCTCCTGAAAACTGTTTTAGATAAGATCTTACCTAATTCTGTGACTTTCTAGACACTGGAAACACGGTGGAATCTGATCACAGTTCTAACACCTACTACCTGTCCAACCTTGAGCAAGTTATTTTCTTATGGGACTTTAGCTTTCTGGTCTGTAACAAGGGGATAACACCCACCTCAAAGGTTCGATTACAAGAGAGAAGGCATTGAGAGCACTTAGCCCAAAGTTTGGCACACAGTAAAAGCATAACAAAGGTCACCTATTAAATTACTACATCTGAACTATACACAGAGTGTTGGAAGAAAAACACACATACCCCATACATAAACACACCAAATAAGGCATCTTACAAGAGTAAATCTCCCGCCATATAAAGAACTAGAATTTATGCTTTTTTCCTAAAACATTATAAAAATTCAAACGTATAGAAAACCTAAAACTCCTATACAAATACCCAATTCTATCAAATCCTAACATTTTGCCACAGAAGCTTCATATTTAAGAATGGAAACATTATAGACACAATGGAAGTGTACTATACGCTTACCTGACATTGGATTGCTTCTACTCGATAAGGGTTAAAACTCTTTTGGCATTTGCAACAGAGTTGTTTGAAATAAACCTAAAGAGAAAATAGTCTTTTTTTATACAAGCTTATATGTACCATGGTCCCCCACTTAATTTAAGTAACCCATTCCCTTACCTTGTACCTTGCTTTTGCCCAATATCTACTGTGAGGTCTTAAGCTACTCTAGTGCTCTCAGTCACTTTTTCTTACTCTTTGAACCTCATTTTCCTTACCTGTAAAATCAAGATACTATTTACTTTTTCTATAATATAATTCTGACAACTACCCAATAATGTAGCTAGCCCTGGTAGTCTACTGGTTAAGATTTGGTGCTTTCACCACGGCAGCCCGGGTTTATTTCCTGGTCAGGGAACCACACCACCCATCTATTGGTTGTCATACTGTGGCGGCTGCGTGTTGCTGTGATGCTGAAAGCTATGCCACCAGTATTTCAAATACCAGCAGGGTCATCCATGATGGACAGGTTTCAGTGGAGCATCCAAACTAAGACAGAGTAGGAAGAAGGACCTGGCCAAGCACTTCCAAAAAAATTGGCTACGAAAACCCAGTGAACAGCAATGAAGCACTGTCTGATACAGCGCCAGAAGGTGGGAGGAGAGCGCAAAAAAAAATCCCCTCCCCCCCAAAAACCAAAACCGGGCTGGGTTCCCCTCTACTGTAGACATGGTCGCAACTCTACTGCACTAACAATAACAAATCCAATAATTTACATAAAGTACCACAGTAAAAGTCTTCAATGGGAAGCAGCTATTTATAATTTTACTTATTGTATGGGCCCAATCCTTCTCCTTTTGTCCCAGTCTATTAGCTCCTACTTTTTCATTTTTTTTAGTATTTCCCCACTTGAACTTTATTTTTAATTTTTTTTCCTACTTTTTCTCCCCAAGTCTGCCCACTACATAGCTGTATATTTTAGTTGTGGGTTCTCCTAGTTGTGGAATGTGGGACACCACCTCAGCACAGCCTGACAAGCGATGCCATGTCCGCACCCAGGATCCGAACCAGCGAAACGCTGGGCCGCCAAAGCAGAGTGCACGAACTTAACCACTCGGCCACGGGGCCGGCCCCCACACTCGAACTTTAAATTACTTGTAGTTACCAACTAGTCCACACGGTTTCTATGCTTTGCGTAGTTTCTTCTGTACATTTCTTCCTGCCTTACTTGGTGAACTCTCCTATTTATCCTTTGAAATCCTGCTTGGACATCATGATGCCTTCCCCCCAACAGGGTTAATCATCCCCCTCCCGTGTTATTTCTGTACCACTTTCATGCCACGGGTGCCACTGTATATATCACCAAATTGCATTTTATCTGCTTCACTCCTATCAGAATAAATTTCTTGAGGGTGAGTTCTATGCCTTCTTTGTATCCTACTATCTTGGAGCATTTGAATTAAACCCATTGTTTTTCTTCTGGCAAGAGAAAGAAAGTGATGTTAGTTTAGTTTAAAAATCTATTCGCCTCCAGGGTCTAGAAAATGGCTAGTGTGAAAAGTCGAGTTTTCATTCAGGTCTTAGCTTGCCTCTTACCCTCTCCCTCTTCAGTCCCTTAGCGAGAAAGGCAGTATCTAAAATGCAACAGCACAGGGGACTCAAACACGAATGCTTGTAGGAGTTAATGAAATAGACCAGATTAGAGTGTTGCAAAGTGAAGTGCACATGTCCCCAGATAGGAGACAGAAGCTGCTCCGCCCCAGCCAACTGTTCTTACACTGAGAGAAGAGTCCATACTGACCAGAGTCTGATCGTTCAGGAAACTCCGGAAATGGAGAATGTGAAAGCTTGCCCAGCCTTGAATTGGTGACAACTAACTCAAGTGGGGGAAAAACTGCTTAGCCTAAAGGTCTCTCACAGGCTAACCTTTACAATAAATTATTTCTCTCATTGCCCCACCTTGTGGACACACAGCAGAAATTTCCTAGAGCTAAGGCCCAAACCTGCTCAAAATATGCAAACTAAAAAAATTACAGAAAGTCCCAACAAACACAAGAACAAGAGTTCATCTAAATGACCCGACAATTTGTCCAACAGAACTGCCAAACCAAGTATAACACCAGAATATGGTTCAGGAGCCTCAAGAGTTCAAATGGACAGTCCAATTCAGTTCAATTCAAACATTTACTTAGCCCCTATTATGTGCCTGGCACTGAGGATGCCAGGATGAATGGGACACTGTCAGGGTCATGCTCCTCCATTAGGAAATATATTCTTCCTCCACTTAACATATGTGGCCGCCCCATCCTCCTCCCATGTCCCACTCACTTTTACTTACTTTATTAGTTCCAGAAATGCACCATACATAAGCACTCTCCCATCTCGTCTTACAATCTTTACAGTGAAAATAGCCATATTTTGGTTCCAAAAACTGAAAATAAGGGGGAAAAGTGTTTTACTATCTTGGAAAAAAAAGCCAGATCCTTCTTTCCCTGTGGCTTTGTATAAGAAAAAACAAAAAGCCTCCTTAACCTCATTCACAGCTATTCTCAAGGTTACTACATTAATTTAGCATCTCATCTGACAAGGATTACTCTGAGATTCTTCCAATCCATTTTCCACACTGCCACCAGCACAATCTGCCCCCCCCCAAAAAATCTGATCACATATTCCACAGACTTGAAACCCTTCTGTCTCCTCATTCCCCAGAGCAATGGTTGCCAGATTTTGGGTTTTCACATGCTCAAAGTTAGCACCCTATTTTACCAAAAAGTTGCAAAACATATAGCCCATGTAAAACACTACATGTTTTCAGAACCTCCTCGCCTTCATCAAAGAAAGAGAAGAAGCCACAGAAGATTTTGCTCTTATTGCCCTAGAAATGGAAAAGAGGAAAGAGGATGGGGCTAGCAGAGCACGGAGGAGAGAGAAGAGAAAATTCACCTGGAAGTTGGGTTTCCTGAGTGGATCAGCAGCGTCTCCCTGTGCCTGTTTGTTCTGTCTTTCCCGAGGACTTGAGGTATCTGCTGGTCCCAATTCATCATGCTGCAGGAGTTCCTCCTGCTTGTCCTCTTCTGACCCTGGCGTTGGTGGTGGCTGCTGCTGGTGGCTGGCCTCTGCAGGACTGGAAAGCGCCTTCCTCTCTTCATTTTCCCCATCCTTTCGCAGCCCAATCAAGCCCCTGTGGCCAATCACAGGCGTATAGACTCCCCAGGCTGGCAGGGGTGTCTTGCGACCTGTCCTGCCCCAAGGGGAGCAGCTGCGCAAGGTGCGAGGCCCCAGCGAGCACTGCACTGACTTGTCCACACGCGGGCTCACCTGCACGCCTACCTCCCTGGTGTTGGCCTTGCACAGCCGCAGGCGCAGACTGGGGTTCATCTGGGAGAGAATGGCCTTAAGCTGCGCCCTCTTGTAAGGGTCCATGCAGTAGTCCAAGGTATTTGCAGGCACCAGCAGCCCTGGCCTGGCCAGGAAAGTCGGGGGTCCAGCGTTCTGCCTCCAGTTGGACTGTTTGTGCTCAGAGTGTCCAGGCTGGCCCAGAGGTAGTGTGTTCCCATAGCCCTGGTACAAGCCATAGGGAACGCGGACAAATCGCTCCATCCGCTCACCTGGCGCCCAGGCACAGCGTAACATCCTGGTGCAGTTCGTTTGTGTCCTTGTTTTGCCTTCACCTTCATCCACCCCTTCTTTCTCCTAATCAAGTTGGTCAAGGTCCATCCCTAGCTCTCCATTTATTTCCGATTCTGATGGGAGCTGCTGCCTATTAACCTAATTGAAGGAGGGCAGGAGATCTACCTACCTACAGGGGTCTAACTGCCACCTGATTCCTAATTGCTCTTCCCTGTCTCTTCAATCCACTGTTCCTGAAACTTTTTTCAAAGCTGTTTTTCATTTGAGTTCTGATTCACACACTTGCTTTAATTAGCAATTCATTCATTTATTCCCTAAGTAACTTACCATTTTAGAGATCCTGTTTTAAAGCACATAGTAAGTCTAATACAAGTAGTAAATTATTTGAACAGTCACAATAGAAGAGTATAAGGAAGAAAGTATATTATGACAGAACTGATCAATATAAAGATCCTGATACCAAAGGAACAAGGAGCATAAAGTTTGGGGCGATGGGGCTGGTGTATATAGCGGGAGAAAATACATTTCAGAGGGTTGTATGACGTGCCAACAGTTCTGATTAGTCTACTCCTAGTGAGGACCTCCCCAGTAAAACAGGGGAATAAAGCAAATTGTTTTGATCTAGAAACTAAATGCAGATTTAATCACAGAATAGTTAAGTATCTGAAGTCAAACGGACTTGAGTTGAAACCTGGGCCTAGTTACCAGGCAAGTTACTTAACTAGGTGACTCAATTTCCCCGTCTGACAATACTATCCAATTTATAGGATTAATTTATGTTTAACATGATATTGCTTGTGCAGCACAAAGCAGAGTAACTCACAAATGTTCAGTAATGCGTAGCTCTGGTTTGATGGGGATCACAGGTCTGTGTTCCTGTTACTTAGACCTAAATGAGCATAAGCTTTGCTGTCTATGTGTATTGGTAAGGCTTCTTGATGATCAAACTAAAACGCCACCTAAAGAACCAAGTAGAGCCCAACTTTTTTTTCTAATGCAAGGTTGCTTCTGCTGTTCACTCAAGAGCCCTCCAGAAGCAACAAGGCCCATGAGCAGCTCTCGCCCCCAGATTCCTGTGGAAGGTTTTCTAGGTCATACAACAAACCTGAATTAAGCCTTGTGCTAGGCATGTCACAGACCCCGTGAATGATGACAGACTTCTCCCAGGACAGTTTGGAGGGGGAGACAGACTCTAAACAGGGTGATGGGTACCCTAAGCATGTAAAGGACACTACGGAAGCCCGCAGAGGGCAGTACCTAACGCTGCAGGAGAGAGGTAAGGTGGGTTTCACAATTTTTCAAGCGGGGAAACAGGCTCTGAGGTCTTGAAAACCTGCTACCTAAGGGCAACACGCAGGCTAGAACTAAGGTGCTCAGGCTTCAACTCTCAGCCCCTTCCTCTCTACAGCGGGCACGAGGCGAGAAGCGAGTCGTCGACAACCACGGCCCGCCCTGGGGTTTTCTAAGATCGGCCCACTTTGGGGGGACGCCCGCTCTAACGACGGAACGAAGGCTTTTCAAAGACCCCAGGTCGTGCCCGAGGGCAGCCACCCACAGGCGAGATGGAGCGGAAAGAAAGGGAAGGAATCGGGGAGGATTCACAGGGCGCCGTCCTTCCAAACTGCGCGGCCTGATACTCTGAAGGCTCGGGGAGATGACAACAAGCACCACAGCTCCGTCTTCATGCAGTTCCACAGCGACTGCTACGCACTGATACAAACACCGGACTTTCGCCAAACGGGGACATCTCGGGCGGCCCCTGACTTCCGGGCGGCGCGCACGCTGCGTGCCGCGTCACGGCGCCTTCGCGTGACGTGCTGAGAGAGCGGGCTTTTGGCGCGAGCGCCTGAAAGAAGGTCAGCGGAGGCGGAGCTGCTGGGGCTCCCTGACTGGGGTGTTGTGTGGCACGGTGGTCGCCGCCGACAGAAGCGTGAGGGGTCGGCTTTCTGGTCTGAGCGCCGGCGTGGTGTCCGTCAGCCTCCTCTGGCCCGAAGAGCTGCAGCTCTGGAGGCGGTTAGTGTCGGCCGGGGTGGAGGCGGGCCTGGCGTCCGCGGTCTCGGGCGGCGGGCGAGCGCCTCTCTGCCCGGGGTGGGCGCCGCGGCTCCAGCCTCGGTGGTCCCGCCGGCCCCGCGCCCCCGGGGAGGCTGGCCGGGCGCCTGGGGCTGCAGGTCGGCTTCTCGGCGCTGCAGGCTCGAGCCCCGCCCCTTGGCCCCCAGCCGCCCCTCAGGGTGGGCCTCCCAGCTGTCCCAATCTGAAACTTCCTTCATTGGAAGCACGATCAAGTTACTTTAACGGGATAGTGCTGTTTGGGGAAATGTTTAGCAGCTTCCAGCGCACTGTGTCTGCCCCAGGTCATTGCTGGACTAGGGAGAGTTACTGATTTGGAGTTGTCAGACGGTGTCTATCTGCGCAGGAGCCCTCGCCGACTGCGCGCCACCAGCCACAGGTGACTAGTTAGCTTCATTAAAATTAACTGAGATTAAAAATTATATCTTGAGTCGCACTTGCCACATTTCCAGTGCTTAATGTGGCTCGTGGCTACTGTATGGGACCGCACAAATACAGAATGCTGCCATCGTCGCAGTGAGTTCCATTATTGTCCCAAAAGGTGCGCCGAGGGAGGTAAACATTGTGACTTTAGGCAAGTTTACCCGCCTCTGATTTTACCTCAGAGTCGCTTACGGGGGATTGCGTCCCTGCAAAATGCATTTTGGTATTTTCTTTTGCAGATTCTTTTACCAAGTGTTGGAGTAATCTTCTAAATAAAAATGCCTATTGGATGCAAAGAGAGGCCATCTTTTTTTGACATTTTTAAGACACGATGCAGCAAAGCAGGTATCGACATTTTATATGAATTGATCTATTACACTGAGAAAATGTTTTCAGAAAAATGTAAATATGCGTGCTTGCTGAAAAGAAGCCAGTACTTGACATTTTTGTTTGCAGTATGAAGTCTTGTCTATGGAGACATAAATCCAGTTAAGAAAATGATCATTTACAGTTAACCAAGTGATAAGTATAAAACCGTGGTGGATAAAGAGAAGACTGGCTCCTTGATTAGCAGTAGGTAGAATTGTTTTCAAAGCATAGAACTTCTAGCGAACCAGAAGCGTTGGTAATGTTACTTTATAACACAAGTTGTCAAACTTTTGGACTCAGTAACTCCTTACGTTCTTAAAAATGAGAGTCTCAAAGGTTACCATATTAGAAATTAAAACTAAAAACTTTAAAAAATATTATTGCAATTAAAAATAACAATAAACCCATTTCATATTAACATGAATAACATTTTTATGAAAAATAACTACATTTTAAAAAATAGAAGAATGGCATTTTATATTTTTGCTATTCTCTTTAATATCTGGCTTAATAGAAGATAGCTTGATTCTCATAACTGTTTCTACATTTAATCTCTTGGAGTTTGTTGTTTGGTAGCAGTATCTGAAGAAAAGCCAGCCTCACAAAGGAGTATTTTAATAATCTTCAGTTAACTGTGGGTATTTTTCTTTGATACTACACCAAAATTACCACTTAAGACAAGCGGTAGTTTCTTAAAAGTTGTAATGTGGGATCTGAAACCATATAATGAACTTTTCATACTCCTGTTACATTAAATTCTTAGTCTTTCTTGCACTTTGAATAAGTCTTTCATCCGTGTTGTGGCATCACGCATTGATTATTTGGAAAATATGGGTGTTCTGAATTACATAGATATTCCATGTATTAACGCGTTGCATTAAACAATATAAAAGATCACATTTGTTAATTCATTGATTTCATCAGGAAAATCTTTTAAGATTGGGAAGATGTCAAGCTCACAGATGCTGGTAAAGTTTAGCAAAATTCTAATTCTCGTTTGAAAGCTCACATTTTATTGTTGGCAACAAATGTTTTCCCTGCAGTAACATGCTCACTCCATTTTCGAGAAAATGTCTACCAAACCACCCAACTCAAGATGACTTAGTTTGTCAATCACTCTTTCTAGTAAAAATGGCTTTCCATGAAAAAAGTGCTAATTCAGTTCACAACTCATCATGAGTGCTTTTATAGACAACTGTTGTACTTAAATATGCAGAAATGCTTTATGCAGGTTTACCATTTTGTCACAGAATATTAAAAAGATGTGCTCAAAGGTTGGACTTTAATAAATTAGTTTTTACAGCTTCATTAAGGACATTTTCAGTTAAACTGCCTTTTTGCTTTTTTTTTTTTTTTTGCAAGTGTGGGGTGATGAAGAATACAATGACTACTAGTATAGTTTGTTGCCACTTCCTTGACTCATACAAAGGTGTCGGTTTTGCCCGCCAGTGGTACAAATGTAAACATTGTGAAAAAGGCACATGATGCCTTAGTATTATGAAAATAATTTTGAGCTATGGACCTCCTGAAAGGGTCTTGGAGACCTTCCGCCAAAATGGTCCACAGACCACACTTTGAAAACCATTACTTTAAGGGTAGATAGATCATAGTAGAAATTTTGTCATTTCTCTTCAACAAAGAATCTTTTTTTTCCATTTTATTTGTGAACCTACATGTTCCTTGTACCTATAGATTTGTTAGATTGACTTATGTAGGCTTTATAATTATTTGAATTGTATCTGTGGAATACATTCTTACTATGAGTGATTTTTGTTTCTGAATCGTGTATATAAGAGAAAGAAAACTTCAGAAGAGCTAATATGGCTAAGTGCTATCTCCTTGTAACTTTTGTGAACTGTTGTTATACCTATACCTTCATAAGAGAACAGATTAATGGTCTTGTTTAATTAATATGTTTTAACAAAAGTAATCAACAGTCAAAATCTCAAGCATCCTTTTCTTTGTTATTATTATTTTTACTGGTTCATGAATTTTTCTGTGTCACTGATTAAACCAAGGTGGGATTTTTATTTACTTTTTTTTTTTTTTTTTTTTTTTTTTTACAGATTTAGGACCAATAAGTCTTAATTGGTTTGAAGAACTTTCTTCAGAAGCTCCACCCTATAATTCTGAACCTGCAGAAGAATCTGAATATAAAATCAACAGTTATGAACCAAACCTATTTAAAACACCACAAAGGAAACCTTATCATCACTTGGCTTCAACTCCAATAATATTCAAAGAGCAAAGTCTAACTCTGCCACTGTATCAGTCTCCTTTAAAAGAATCAGATAAATACAGATTAGATTTAGGTAAGTAATATGATGTGACAGATTAAAGAAAAACATGAGCTAGGAATTGAGACAAACCTGTGTTGAAAAATCTCAGCTCTGTTGTTAACTGCGTCGTGTTGGTCAGATCAGCCTCCTCTGGGCATCCTTTCCCCATCTGAAAAATGGAGATGATAAAAATAATACCTGATAAGTTTGGATTAAATAAAATAATGTAGGTACTTAATAAATGCTCCTTTTCCTCCCTCCTTTGATTAATACATCCTGCCTACTGAGATTTGCTAAATTATGTCTTTCCTATACAAAAAACCTGGACTTGTTTTGATGTTAATTAAGCTAACCTATAATTCTGCAGACTGCGACAGAGGATAGAGATTATTTTTATCAATTTGCTATAAATATCTTTTGATTTTGTATCAGTTTCCCTGGCCCATGTGCCAGATATTTCCAGTCAATCATGCAATAAGATTATGCATTCATTCGTTCAAATATTTATTACCTACTTGATTTAAGTAACATACTCGTCCTTTTTTTAGAGTGTTACTCTCAAGTAAGGGGAATTAACAGTATATAGGTAAAGCATAGTCTGAGATTAAATGTGGTACATGCCAAAAGAAAAGTGCAAAAAGTACAGTGAGAGTTGCACGAAGAAGGAGAGCATAAATAGTATTGGGAGGAATTAGGGAATGACTCGTTTGAATTAAACCTTGAAGGATGGCTGAAATTCAGAAATTTGCACATGGAGTAGAGCGACAGTGTTCTAGACAGAGGGGAAGACATGAGGAAGAATATGTAGTTTGTTAAGAGAATAACGGGTAATTCAGATTGTTTGGAGTATTACATGTCTGAGAGGGACCAGTAAACAACCTAGGGCTAAAGAGAGCAGGTTAGAGGGAGGCATTGAATGCCAGGCTAAAGGAATTTAATTTATTTGATAGATTGTTGAGCAGAGAAATCACATGCAGATTTGGTCATTCTACTTCCTGCTTCAAAGCTTGGATTACCTCCCCTTACCCTCATGATAAAATCCAGACTCCTTAATATGGTTTGTAAGGTCCTTTAGAATTGGTCTTTCATTAACTCTTGCCTCATCTTGGCATAATCCCCCTCCTGACCACCTTCAATTTACTGTTCTTTCATACTGAATTTCTTTTTGGAACCACCATGCTCTGTGGTTCCTTACGCATTGTTGCCTTTGCCCAAAACTTACTTCTTCCTACTTTTTTGTCCAACTAGTTTGGACTTATCTTTCAGATCTCGACTTATCTATCTGCTTCTAGGAAGTAGTCCCTGTTGCACTCATTTAGCTTTGAGTGAAGGAGACTTAAAAACGCAACTATAGTGCGATAAGTGCTATGAAAGAGGAAATTCTTGGTATTGGAAAATTCACATACAAGGGGAATATAGGTAATGGGCAAAGATTTTCTTGTATGTTAGTGGATACCAAGTGGCAGACATAGCGAGTATTCAGGAAATATTTGTAGAATAAATGAATATTTATTTTGCTTCAGAAAACCTAATAATCTAGCAGCAATCTTTGGAGATGTGTTTTTCAAATGTGGCCCCTGGACCATCAGAATCTCCTGAACTGCTGATTGAAAGGGAAGATTCTAGGCCCTAATCTGAATCTATTAAATTAGAATCTCTGGAAATGGAGCCCGTCAATGTACATTTTAAACTCTGGGTAATTCTTATGCAAAGGGAAGACTGGAGGCAGGGAGACAAGTTGGGAGACCTGTGATCATGCAGGTGATAGAGGGCAAGTGCCTGATTAGAGTCATGATAATGAAAGTGGATATAGAAGGTAGAAACTATAGGAGCCTGCAATAGCCTATATATGGAGAATTCAAAAGAAAGGATCAAATCACAGGTTTAGTGCATGAGTAACTTAGAATATAGTGATGACATTTGTAGAAATTGTAAGCACTGGAGAAAAAGCAGGTTTGAGAGGGAAAAGGTTTGAAAGGATGAAAAAAATTGAGTTGAGTTTTGGACTGCAATTTGAGAGAGTAATGAGATATTAAGGTGGAGATGTCCTGAAGGCTTTGGGAATACAAGACTGAAACTAGAAAGAGAATATAGGCAGGAGAGAAGGCTATAGGAATCGACTATCTGAAAAGTGATAAGGTCACCATACATGGTGAACAAATTGATTATGATGAGGCCTAGGATAGAGCCTGAGGAAGTATTTAGCAGGTGAAATATAGAAGAGAACACATAAAGAGGAATCATCCATTCAATAAATATTCCATGCTTACTTGGTGCTTGGCAAAACTTGCTAGGCGTTAAGGGTATGAACATGAGTGTGATGGCCTTTGACCTCTAGGAACATAGTCTTGTTTGGGAGAAAATATATAAGTAAATATACTGGTGGTGGTATATGTTATAACAGGAGCATGTACAAAGTGCCATGTTGTGGGCATAGTAAGGGAAGCAGCCATCTGTCTTAAAGTGGTCAGGAAAAGCTCCGTAAACCAGTTTATGCTGAGTCTACTGAATCTTGAAAGACATACCTTGTCAGTGGTTTATCCTCTAATTGTAACCTGCTGGAATTGGTCTATCTATGACCAGGGAAGGATAGGAATGAATGAATAAGGCCAGTCTGGAGTCATTGTAGAGGAGTTAACTTTTTTAAGGTTATACTACATAAACAATTCTGTTGACTGTAGTCTCCTGAGACCTTTTGCTTTTAAATCTAAAACTTTAAATTTATTGAAATCTGAGTGTAGACTTACGCTGTTTTTTAACCTACTTTGTTCAGTTCTAACATCTAATATATTATTTTTAAAAAAAAGAATTACTGCTGGGGCTAGCCCCGTGACCGAGTGGTTGAGTTTGCGCGCTCCGTTGCAGGCGGCCCAGTGTTTCGTTGGTTCGAATCCTGGGCGCGGACATGGCACTGCTCATCAAACCACACTGAGGTGGCGTCCCACATGCCACAAGTAGAAGGACCCACAATGAAGAATATACAACTATGTTCCCCGGGGGCTTTGGGGAGAAGAAGGAAAAGAAAAAAATCTTTAAATAAATAAAGATTTATTGCTAAAGTTCCATGAGGAAATGTGCTATTTCTGCTTCTCAAGAGTCCTTCCTTTTGCATAAAATTATATGAGTTTATCTTATCATTATTCAGCTTATTTATGAGATTCTCAAGTTATTTGGGAAGTGTTTGTTAGGATATGAACTTGTTTCTGCCCAGTTCATTTTTTTTTCTTTTTCTTTTTTATAGTTAGGTTTCTTTTCATTGCTGAGCCAATATTGAAACTTTATTATTAACTAAAGTCTTTTGTTTAGGTTTCATTCTTTGCACAAGTCTATGGATTTTGACAAATGTATATATGGAGAATTCAAAAGAAAGGATCAAATCACAGGTTTAGTGCATGAGTAACTTAGAATATAGTGATGACATTTGTAGAAATTGTAAGCACTGGAGAAAAAGCAGGTTTGAGAGGGAAAAGGTTTGAAAGGATGAAAAAAATTGAGTTGAGTTTTGGACTGCAATTCTGTATCATACAGAATAGTTTCACTGCTCTAAAAATAGCCTGTGCTCCACCTCTGCACCCCTCCTTCCCTCTGAATCCCTTGTAGCCACTGATCTTTTACTATCTATACTGTTGTCTTCTCCAGAATGTCATATAGTTGGACTCATGCAGTTTGTAGCATTTTCAGACGCTCTTTCACTTAGCAATATAAGGTTCCTCCATGTCTTTTCATGACTTGATAACTCATTTCTTATCACTGAATAATGCTCTATTGTATGGATGTACCAGTGTATCCATTCACCTGTTGAAGGACATCTTCCTTGCTTCCAAGTTTTGGCAATTATGAGTAAAGCTGCTATAAACATTTTATGCAGGTTTTTGTGTGGACCTAAATTTTCAACTCTTTGCGTAAATATAGAGCACGTTTGCTGGATTGTATGGTAGGAGTATGTCTAATTTTGTAAGAAACTGCCGACTGTCTTCCAAAGTGGCTGTACCATTTTGCATTTCCACCAGCAATGAATGAGAGTTTCTCTTGCTCTACATCCTCATCTGCATTTGTTATTGTCTATGTTTTGGATTTTAGCCATTCTAGTAGATGAGTAGTGGTATCCTATTGTTTGGTTTATTTTGTAAGCCCTTTTGTTTTTCCCCCTGATTAGGATCTTTGTTAAAGTAAACAGGGAAAAGGTGAAATTTCAAAACATAGGCTTTGGCTACTTTTTAGTGTCTTTAACGAAAAGTCTCCTTAGAGAAGGAGGTTGGATATTTTGTTGAAGTGAGGTTTTTAAGTTATACATATGGCTTATTAGTGATTATGTCTGTTCCCTGTTACTTGAGAATATAACACAATGTTTTGTCTATGCTGTTACAAATAGTTTTCAATCTGGTGTTTGCTTTATTTTGTTAACATTGATACAGCTTATTTTCCCCAAAGCTTCTCTAAGTTAGAGATTATAGGATCAGTTAAAGCAACTATTTTTAAAAGCAATTTTTTAAAGTAATAATAAGTTCTTTGAATGCCAAATTTGTGATGCAGAAAATCGGAATGTTGAAAAACTGTAAAATGGATTTGACAGAGCCACATGTAGCTTTAGAAACCCTGTCTGAGCATTATTATCTTAGAAATTAGATGTGTTCAACAGGAACAGAAGTATTATGTGTTGCTATTTACAACCCATTTTTCTAATCATTGCTAATTCATTCAGCCAGTATTTATGGAGTGACTATAATGTGTCAGGCAATTACTGTAGATGCAATGATACACAAAACAAGATCTCTACTTCAAGAAGGTCACAGTCTAATAAGGGGAACAGGATCAGAATATGATAAACTCTACAGGGAACATACAGGAGGGGCAGTCACTTAATCTCACCTTAGAAACCACTAAAGTTTTCTGAAGGAGGTAGTTTCAAAATGGAAGCCTGAATGAGGATGTTCCAGATCAAGAAAAATAAAGAGAGAGAAAGAAACAGTTTGTACAAAGGCCTAGAATTAAAGAGAGCATTCTTGTAGCATATGCACGTGGCTGGGTATGGCTAAAAAGAGTGTGAAAGAATGTCATCATAGACATTAAGAAGTCAGGTTGTGAAAGGCCTTGTTACTAGGGAGTTTTGTTAAGGAGTTTGAACTTGATCTTGAGAACAACACCTTGAAAGGTTTTCAGTGGAGGATAATGGTATAGTCAGATTTGGTACCTTGGTAGCTTTTCAGTAAATATGTTTTCCTTTGGTCTTACTCTTCGTGATGTCATAGTACTGTGTGTAATTTAATAATAGGACATATCACATTCTACTTTGTATTCCACTTGTGTACATTTCAAAAAATTTCCCCTACTATATTATGAACTTCTTGAGGTTAAAGTTCTATACTGAATTGTATTACCCAAAGTGTCTTATTCATATGATATACTTAATATGGTTTTTGAATGGGGGCAGACATCATTTGAGACGTCCCTTTTTGGTAGGAATCAGCAAACTGAGAAACCAGTTCAGACTGAAGCCCCCCCATACATTCTTTTTCCCCGCTATAGATGAGACTTTGTTTTTGAATACTTCCAGAGAATGGAAATTCATAGTCCAGACCATATACATCCTCACTGAATTATTATACTGTTTCAGGAAAGGATGGTACCAGTAGTAAACCTAAAAGTTGTTGCACAATGAAGGCTAAAATGGATCAAGCAAATGATGTTACCAGCCCACCTCTAAATTCTTGTCTTAGTGAAAGGTATGATGAAGTTATTGTATTAAAATATTTAAATGAAACATTTTCCTACATATCATGTTTGTTTTATAGAAATACATCTGATTTTCGTGCTAATATTTTGGCTGAGAGCCTTGTAGAGCATCTTCTATTTTTAAATAATCTTTCAGGTTGAGTCCTTTAATACAATAATTTTTACATTTTGTTTATGCTATAATGTTGAATTCACTGTTTTTTTGTATATTCTATGAAATTTTTAAATAACAAAACTGTTAATGATGAAAAGCAATGTCCTTGAAATGTCCGTTTAAAATAGTGGACTTTGAATATTATGGATTCACTTTACATAATTTTTAAATTCAAACTATATAATTCTTAACATGAAATTTATTTTATATCTTATTACTATATTTAGATATATTTGTTTGTATATTAGTTTAAATGAGCGTTTTAGACAATTTAGTCATTAATTTTTCATGAAATATTTACTTTTAAAAAGTAATGTAAGTATTACAAAGTAGTATAATTCTAATAACTGATATGACTGAGAATCCTTTTTCTCAATGCGATTGTTTTTTTGGGTATTTTTTGCCATTTGTTATCTTTTGAATAATCTGAGGGATTTGTTTTGTTTTGTTTTAGTCCTCTTGTTCTACGATGTACACATGTAACACCACAAAGAGAAAAGTTGGGTATGACTAAAAATGAGACTTTTTATTTTTAAAATACTCTAAATTTTAATAAGCATAAAATTTAGTAATTTTTCCCTTGTTTTACCCCCAGTGGTATGTGGAAGTTTATTTCATACACCGAAGCTTATGAAGGTAAGTATTCTGCCTAGTTTGTTTTTATTGTGTAGTAATTGAGAATTTGACAACAGTGTCATACCCTTGCCTTGTGATTTATAGATATGTACCTACGGTCTCATATAGGCATTTAGTAAATGATAAATGAAAAAATAAGTGAATGAAAAAATAATCATCAGTGCATTTTTATGAAATAGATGAACTGTTTTCTTTATTTCCAGGGTCAGACACCAAAACGTATTTCTGAAAGTCTAGGAGCTGAGGTGGATCCTGATATGTCTTGGTCAAGTTCTTTAGCCACACCACCAACTCTTAGTTCTACTGTGCTCATAGGTAATACTACCAAATGTGTATTATATAAGAAGGTAGATGATATTGATAAATTGTTGTCTCCAATGCTTCTGTTAAAAAGAAAATATGAAAAGATAATTAGATAGTAATTAGATTAGATAATACTATCTTTGATATGTGTGTTAGTAGTTCAGAATAATTTTGTGTTTAGTGTAGATGGGGATAAACCGTAAGTACATTAAATGGTATTCTGTAGGAGTCAAATTAATTTATATGCAAACCAAGATTGTTTGTGTATATTCTAACAAAAATACATTTCATTTTGATTCCTCTTTAGCTGAGAATTTAACTTTCTTCTTTTGCTGCTCAGATGAAATAATATAGGTAAAAGCATGTTGAAAAGTAAGAAGTGTTTAACATAGAATTTGCCTTTGTATTATTATCTAAATGAGTGCTAAAGTGTACAAATTTTAGCTTTTAAGTCATGACTTCACAGCTTCATCAGATTTTCCAAGTCTTTGTGTACAGTATTACTTGAAAGTCAGTATTACCAAACCATAGTTTCTTATTACCTTGTGAATTGTACTAAGGTAGTGAGTATAGCTTATTCACTATGTTGATTGATTTTTCACTCAACATTTGGGTCAATTCATTATGTTTCAAAGGTGTCGTTTATTTCAGATGTGTCATTTAATCTAACAGTGTGTGTGTCTTTGATGTCTGACCAAAAAATACCTAAGTTTTTGCATTAACTTTAGTGTATGATGTATAAGCAGTGCAGGTAGATTGAATTTTTTTTTTTTACAGCCAGAGATGAGGAAACATCTGCAACAGTATTTCCTAATGATACTGCTTCTGTAAGTAAATATGACAAATTGATATCCTGTTGCAATTGCTTATAATTTTAGAATGCCTTGAAAAGTTTTTTATCTTGCATTTTTAATTCCCTAATTCATGACTTAGCCTTTGAGAAAATCCCTAAACCTGTTTCCAAATGTGAGTTTCTTTGACTTCCTATGAAATCTGCTGTCTCTCTTTAAGAATAAGTTGAATATATCTTTGCATAGTGAGAGTTTTTCTACTAGTAATGTTAAAATGTAACTTTTGCAGATTTTGAAAAGCTATTTTTCTAACCATGATGGAAGTCTGAATAAAAATGATAGAGTTAATCCTTCTGGGCCAGACAAGGAAAACAAAAATCAAAGAGAAGCTAAAAGTCATGGTAAGTCCTTCTGTTTAATTGAACTGCTGTTTTTAACTGACATCATTTAAGTATTGCTCCGCTTTCCCTAAAGAGAAAACACGTTGTTTTTCCTTTATTGATTACTGAAGGTATTGAGGGTAGAAACTAACTTGATTGAGGCAAAAAAATGTTTAAACATCATGCTAAGACAATACTATTCAAGATGCTATTGTGACACAAAAACAAAACAAAACCTGTTATTCAAAACTTACCAAGATGAAGAATAAGACTTAGAATTAACAAAATATGAAGGCCTTATTTTCTAATTAGAAAGTAAAGATGTTTACAGATATACCAAAAGTTATCAAGTGTTTGGAATAGTGCATTTTTCTTAGTATATGTGTATGTCTATATAAATGTGCAGGATTGGATATCTGTGTGTGCATGTATAAAATCAAATTTTACTCTCAGTTGTTGTAGGGCCACAAAATTAATTTGGAACATCTGGTTTGATAAATCTTAGAATATTAAATTGTGTATGTACAGTAAGATTGGGTGGGTTTTAATTGTGTAGAGCTGGTAAAGAAAGATTATTAGGAATTGGAGTATGAATAAAAGGCTTTGGGTACATTGGAGTCATTCTTTACCAGAACAGGGGAAGGGGTGGCATCCCCCAACCCAAACCCCCCAAAAAGTAGCTAGCACTCAGAATTACCCTTTAAATACTAAATTATGTATTATTTAGTATATACTATTTCTCTGAAAAGGGTTGTGAGAATATTATAAATTATGTGGTTATATTATAAAATGTTACTAATACGCTTCTGTTTTAAATTTTAACAGAATTGAGAGAAATGTTAAGGAATTCATTTGGTAAAGTAAATAGCTGCAAAGACCATTTTGGAGAGTCAACGCCAAATGTCCTACAAGATAAAGTGCATGAAACAGTTGCAGATATTTCTGAAGAAGATAGTTTTTCATTATGTGTTTCTAAATATAAAACGAGAAGTCTACAAAAAAGAAAAATTGGCAAGAGTAGGAAAAATATTTTCAATGAAACAGAAACTGATGAATTTGAAGAAGTTAAAAAACAAATGAAAGAAAATAAACATTCATTTGTATTTGAAATGGAACCAAATGACAGTGATCCATTAGATGCAAGTGTAACAAATCAGAAGCCCTTTGGGAATGTAAGTCACAAAATCTCCAAGGAGGTTGTACCATCTTCAGTCTCTGGGTGGTCTCAGCTAACCCTCTCAGGTCTAAATGGAACCCAGATGGAGAAAATACCCCTACTGCATATTTCTTCTTGTGACCAAAATAATTCAGAAAAAGACATCATAGGCACAGAGAAAGAATGTACCAACCTTATTACTTTGGAAAATTCTGTGCCACGTATTTCATGTGTACCAAAAACAGAGAAGAAATTGAATGAGGAAACAGTGATAAATAAGAGAGATGAAGGGCAGTGTCTTGAATCTCATGAAGACTCCATTCTTGTGGTAAAGCAAGCAATATCTGAAACTTCTCTAATAGCTTCTTCACTTCAGGATATCAAAAAGTCTATATTCAGGGTAAGAGAAATACCTGAAGAGACGTTCAGTGCAGTTTTCTCAAATAATATGACTGATCCAAACTTTAAAGAAAAACCTGAAGCCTCTGAAAGTGGATTGGAAATAAATACTCTTTATTCACAGAAAGAGGATCCTTTATGTACAAGTTCAGTTGATCATGGAAGCTGGCCAGCAACCATCAAACATACTTCTATAGCTTTGAAGAATGCAGGTTTAATATCAACTTTGAAAAAAAAACCAAAAAAGTTTATTTACACTATAAGTGATGAAATATCTTATCAAGGACTAAAAATACAGAAAGACCAAGAATCAGGGCCAACTAACTGTTCAACCCAATTGGAAGCGAACACTTTTGAAACACCGGTTACATTTATAAATTCTGATTCAGGTACCTTGTGTGTGTGTGTGAGTGAATGGTGCATATAGTTTTATGGATAGGGGTAAGTTCTCTTATTTGAGTATGTGAATCTTTCTTAATCTTTTTTAAAAACATACTGCCTGCTTTGGTACTGTAGTTTTTTTGGTTTTTTTAAACCTCTATATCTTGTACAGATCTTCCTCAACTTACGGTGGAGTTAATGTTCCAATAAACCCATCATAAGTTGAAAATACGTTGTTGAAAATGCGTTTGATACGCCTAACCAAACATCATAGCTTAGCCTAGCCTACCTTAAACTTCCTCAGAATACTTACATTAGCCTACAGTTGGGCAAAATCATCTAATACAAAGTCTATTTTATAATAAAGTGTTGAATATTTCATGTAATTAATTGAATACTGTCTTGAAAGTGAAAAAATATGATTATGTCAGTACAGAATGGTTGTTTACCTTCATGATCATGTTGCTGACTGGGAGCTGCAGCTCACTGGTGCCTCCCCAGCATCATGAGAAAGTATCATACTGCAAATCATTAGCCTGGGAAGAGATCAAAATTTGAAGTATGGTTTCTACTGAATGCATATAGCTTTCCCACCATCATAAAGTTGAAAAATCGATAAGTTGAACCATCATAAGTTGGAGACTGTTTGTATTCAATATCAGGCAGTGTCTACGTACATTATTGTTTAGGCCTTTGATTACCCATGTTCAAACTCGTTGGATCAGTTTGCGTAATACATGTATGATCATCACTCTTGAAACAGCGTGTTTAATTCCTGCTTAATTTTTAGTGTCTATTACAGTCATCTGCTGCTTAATGATGGGGATACATTCTGAGAAATTTGTCGTTAGGCAAGTTTGTCATTGTGCAAACATCATAGAGTGTAGCTACACAAACCTAGGTGGTATAGACTAGTACACCCCTAGAGTATATGGTACTAATCTTCTGGAACCACTGTCATATATGCAGTCCATTATTGACCCAAATGTCATTATATGTTGCATGACTGGACATGGAAACTGGGTAATTCTGTAAATATGTTGTGGTATTTTATTACGTATTTTCTCTAAAGCATGTAAAAAAATAGGAAAAAAAGCTAATTGCTAGCTAAGTTTATTATAAGCCACTCCTAAAATAAAGTAGTGATTTTGTTGTTACATAGTTTTCTTAAATCTAGAGATTGCTTAGAGTTGTTACAATATATCTGGGAGTCCAGAGTGTGCACAGTGAAATTCATTTTTTATTTGAGTAGTGATTCATTTATAAGTAGCTAAGCAGTATGTTAAAAAGGTGATTTTAGGGGCCTGCCTAGTGGGATAGTGGTTAGGTTTGCATGCTCTGCTTCGGTGACCTGGGGTTCAGATCCTATGCGTAGACCTACACACCACTCACCAAGCCATGCTAAGGCGGCGTCCCACATACAAAATAGAGGAAGACTGGCACAGTTGTTAGCTCAGGGCCAGTCTTCCTCAGTAAATAAGTAAATAAGGTGGTTTTATCTCCCTATGGAAAGATTTTAGTGGGTGGTAATATCTCAGTGAATAATAGATTTAATGGAACTGGAGCACAGAGGAACTGTTTGAGATTTGGGTCAATTTCCAGAGAAAAATGTTTGATGCTGAATATATCAGATATATACCAGTGGAACAAATATGTAGCAGTAGTTGCTTATTAAATAGAGATTAATAATTTTGACTTATTAGGAGGAAATTCAGAGGGTTGATAAAATTAACTGAACAGAGCAGTTTAATTCATTTGCCTTTATAATTGAGATTAGGTCATCTTTTAGGCCTTTCATATGTAGAACCTGCTTTTAAAAGTTGATATTTTTGTTTTTCTTCTATATGAAAGACTGAATTAACTGAAAGAAATGGTTGGTTTTCTAGTTCTTTCCCTTTGCCTTACTTTTCTATCTCCTCTTACACCAATATTAACGATGAATTTTTTCCAATAAAATTACTCTGAATTTTACTTATGGTAGCTAACTGCTTTCTTTATCTACATACTAATTTTGATTAAGTTGATACATGTTACAAAAAAAAATTGTAGGTCCTATTTATCTTTAGTTGGAAAATGCCATAACTTTAAAATAGAGAATATTTACAATTTTTTCTATTTTAAACCTGACATTCATTACTTTTCATGAATTTCTTGTTTCAGATACTACCTTTTTAACTTAGTGGGAAATATTTAGTGAATGTGATTGATAGTAGTTTAATTTTATTTTGTCACTTTGTGTCTTTACACTTAGGTTTATTGCATTCTTCTGTCAAAAAAAACTGTTTACAGAATGATTCTGAAGAACCAACTTTATCTTTAACCAGCTCTTCTGGGACAGTTCTGAGAAGGTGTTCCAATAATGAAAGCAGTTCTTCCAATAATAAAATAATATCTCAGGATCTTGATTGTAAAGAAGCAAAAATTAATAAAGAAAAACTGCAGTCATTTATAACCACAGAAACTGACTGTCTGTCATGCTTGCAAGAAAAACATTGTGAAGATGATTCAAAAGGCCAAAGAGTTTCAGATACAAAAGAAAAGGTCTTGCCTGCAGTATGTCACCCTGGAATGCCACATTCAGAAGTGGAATGTAGTGATACTTGCTTTCAATTCCAGGAAAGCTTTTTGTATGACCATGATAATACCAGCATTTTAACTCCTAGCTCCAAGGATCCTCCATCAAACCTAGTTGTGATTTCTGGAAGAAAAGAATCATATAAAATGTCAGAGAAACTAAAATTTAAGAATTGTGAAACTGATTTTGAATTCACCAAAAGTATTCCAATGGAAAAGAATCAAGAAATAGGTGTTTTAAATGAAAATTCTGAAAAAGCTGAGCTGTTGTCACCTGAAAAATACATAACAGTAGCATCATCTTCTATGAAGGCACAATTCAGCCAAAATACAAATCTCACAATAATCAAAAAAAAACAAGAAGAAACTACTTTAATTTCAAAAATAACTGTCAATCCAAATTCTGAAGAACTTTTCCCTGACAATAAGAATAGTTTTGTCTTTCAAATAGCTAATGAAAGGAATATTCCTGCTTTAGAAAATACTAAGGAACTTCATGAAGCAGACCTCAGTTGTGTAGAAGAACCTATTATCAAGAACTCTACCATGGTAGTGTGTACAAACATAGATGACAAACAAGCAGCCGAAGTATCAATCACAAAAGATTTGGATTCATTAGATACAGTCCGTGATCTTACAGAGACAAACAGAAATAGTGTAAAGCAGCAACTAAAAATGACTGTAGGTCAAGATTCAAAATCAGACATCTCCTTGGATATAGATATGAAATCAAACAGAAATGATGATTACATGGACAAATGGACAGGACTCTCAGATCCAATTTCAAATCACAGTTTCGGACATGGCTTCAGAACAGCTTCTAACAAAGAGATAAAACTCTCTGAACACAACATTAAGAAAAGTAAAATGCTCTTTAAAGATATTGAAGAACACTATCCTACTAGCCTAGCTTGTGTTGAGATTGTAAATACCTTATCATTAGAATATCAAGAGAAACTAAGCAAACCTCATGTGCTTGGTTCACAGTCAATTAACATTGTATCTAGGAATAAGCATAGTAGTGCATTTGTTTCTGATAGTGAAAATAGTCACACTACTCCTCCAATTTTATCATTAAAGCAAGATTTTAATTCAAACCATAATTTAACACCTAGCCAAAAGGCAGAAATTACAGAACTTTCTACTATATTGGAAGAATCAGGAAGTCAGTTTGAATTTACACAGTTCAGAAAACCACGCCACATAATACAGAATAATCCATTTGAAATGCCTGAAAACCAGGTGACTGTCTTGAATACCACTTCTGAGGAATGGAAAGATGTTGATCATCCCACAGTTAATACCCCACCTGTCAGTCAGGTAGACAGCAGCAAGAAATATGAAAGTATAGTTAGAGGTAAGCAAAAGTTTGCTTGCTTGTTGAAAACCAACTGTAACAAAAATGCTTCTGGTTATTTAGCAGATAAAAATGACTTGGAGTTTAGAGGTTTTTATTCTGCTCGTGGCACAAAGTTGAGTGTTTCTAATGAAGCACTGCAAAAAGCCATGAAACTGTTCAGTGACGTTGAGACTGTTAGTGAGGAACCTTCTGCAGAAGTTGACCCAAGACGTGTCTCTTTAAGTAAATGTAATGATTCTGTTGTTTCGATGTTTAAGATAGAAAATTATAATGATAAAGATTTAAATGAGAAAAATAATAAATGCCAACCAATACTAAAAAATAGTATTGAAGTGACTACTGGCATTTTTGTTGAAAATACTGAAGATTACAAGAGAAATGCAGAAAATGAAGATAACAAATGTACTGATACCAGTAGAAATATTTGTAACTTAGGAGAATTTGATGGTGATGAATCAAGTAAAAATGATACAGTTTATATTCATGAAGATGAAAGTGGCTTGCCATGTATTGATCAGCACAACATATATCTAAAATTACCTGGCCAGTTTATGAAGGAGGGAAGCACTCAAATTAAAGAAGGTTTGTCAGATTTAACTTGTTTGGAAGTTGTGAAAGCTGAAGAAACATTTCATGTTAATACATCAAATAAAGAACAGTTAACTGCAAATAAGATGGGGCAAAATATAAAAGATTTTGACATTTTTGATTTATCCTTTCAGACTGCAAGTGGAAAAAATATCAGTCTCTCCAAAGAATCATTAAACAAAGTTGTAAATTTCTTTGATCAAAAATATACAGAAAAAGAATTGCATAACTTTTCAGATTCCTTGAATTCTGAACTACTTTCTGGCATAAATATCAACAAAATTGATGTTTCAAGTTGTGAGGAAACAGATATGGTTAAAGACAAAATATTGAAAGAAAGAAACCCAGTTGATACTGAAAATCAATTATTGGCTCTCCAGCAAGGATCAGAATGTGAAATAGAAAAGATAAAAGAACTTGCCATGTTGGGTTTTCATACAGCTAGTGGGAAAAAAGTAAAAATTGTGAAGGAATCTTTGGACAAAGTGAGAAATCTTTTTGATGAACAAAACCAAAATAGTAATAGTGAAATCACTAATTTTAGCCATCGAGGGGCAAAGCCACTAAAGGACAGAGAGGAATGTAAAGGACTTGAATTAGGATGTGAGACAGTTGAAATAACTGCCCCAAAGTATGAAGAGATGCAGAATTCTCTGGAAGAGGAAAAACTTGTTTCTAGTGATATTGCCTTGTCACCCAGGCTCTTAAGTGATGATTTATACAAACGAACTGAATATCTCAAAACATCAAATAATATCTCTCTGAAAGTTAAAGTACATGAAAATCTAGGTAAAGAAACAGCAAAAAGTCCTACAACTTGTTATACAAATCAATCTACTTGTTTAGACGTTGAAAATTCAGCTTTAACATTTTACACAGGATGTGGTAGAAAAATTTCTGTTAGTCAGACTTCACTATTTGAAGCAAAAAAATGGCTTAGAGAAGGAGAATTGGATGATGAATCAGAAAAAATAAGTGCTGCTGAGGAAGAATATCTTCAGGATTATGTAGGTAATCCTTCATGTAGAAATCATTCAAACAGTATCATAACTGGAAACTATAAAAATCATCTCTCTGAAAAAGAAGATTCAACTTATTTAAGTAATAGTAGCATGTCTAACAGCTGTTTGTACCATTCTGATTTTTGTCACTCTAATGAAGTATATAATAAATCAGAATCTCTCTCAAAAAGTAAAACTGATAATTCTGGTATTGAGCCAGTAGTGAAGAATGTCAAAGACAGAAAAAACACTAGTTTTTCTGAAGTAATATCCACTATAAGAGAAGCAAACTCATATCCACAAACTGTAAATGAAGATATTTGTGTTCAGAAACTTGTGCCTAACTCTTCACCATGCAAAAATAAAAATACAGCCGTTAAAGTGACCACATCTGATTCAAATAATTTTGAGACAGGGGTACCTGCATTCAGTACAGCAAGTGGTAAAATAGTCTTTGCATCACATGAAACAAAAGTGAGAGGGAGATTTACAGACAACGGCAGTAAGATAATTAAGCAAAACACTGAGAGTAAATCAGGCACTTGCCAAACAAAAATTGTGGCAAGTTCTCATAAGGCATTGGATGATTCAGAGGTCGTTATTTTTTCTAACTCTCCAGATACTGAAGAACATAGCATGTGTTCAAATAAAGTTTTTGCTGAGATTCAAAGCGAACAAATTTTACAACATAACCAAAATATATCTGGATTGGAAAAAGTTTCTGAAATATCACCTTGTCAGATTAATTTGAAAACTTCTAATATATGTAAATTTGATATGGGGAAGCTTCCCAAGTCCATTGCTTCTGTGAATGCATGTGGGATTTTTAGCACAGCAAGTGGAAAATCTGTGCAAGTATCAGATGCTGCATTACAAAAGGCAAGACAGGTATTTTCTAAGATAGAAGATGGTGACAATCAGCTCTTTTCCAAAGTATCACTTAAAAATAATAAAGAACATTCAGACAAGTTCACAAGAGAAGAAAATACTATGATACATAGACCCCAAAATTTGCTGTCATCTGCTTTCTCTGGATTTAGTACAGCAAGTGGTAAACAGGTTCCTGTTTCTGAAAGTGCCTTATGCAAAGTAAAGGGAATGTTAGAGGAATTTGATATAATCAGAACTGAATGTAGTCATCAGCATTCACCTACATGTGAACAAGACAAATTAAAAATACTTCCTCTCTCATGTATTGATAAGAGAACCCCAGAACACTCTGTAAACTCCAAAACAGAAAAAGCCTACAGTAAAGAATTTAAATTATCAAGTAAATATATCATTGAAAGTGGTTCTTCAGAAAATAGTTGCTCTGTTAAAGTTTCTCCATATCTGCCTCAGTTTAAGCAAGACAAACAACAATTGGGATTAGGAGCCAAAGTATCACTTGTTGAGAACATTCATCTTTTGGGAAAAGAACAAGCTTTACCTAAAAATGTAAAAATGGAAATTGGGGAAACTAATCTTCCTGTGAAAACAAATACAGAAGTTTGTTCCATTTATTCCAAAGATCCAGAAAACTGTTTTGAAACAGAAGCAGTAGAGATTGCAAAAGCTTTTATGGAAGATGGTGAGCTGACAGATTCTGAACTGCTAAGTAATACCAAACACTCTCTTTTTACCTGCCAAAGCAATGAGGAAATGATTTCATTAAATTCGAGAACTGGAAAAAGAAGAGGAGATGCTCTTGTCTCAGTTGGTACGTATCTATTTTTAACTTTTGGTTTGCCAATCATTTTTTAAATTGTTAAGTCCTTAATAATCCTGGTATATATTTATATACCAATAGTAAGTAATTGCTAGTTTATAGCAATTAAGGTATTATAAACTAAGTATGTTTTTTCAGACTTTTATGTGTAGTTTGGAGGAATGTGATTTCACTCTTGATATCTCTGAGTCTGTATACCAAGAAGTCATGTTTTGGGATTCTCTTAATGTATTTTTAGAGATTACTAATACAGTTATTATTGAGACATTGCTCTTAAAAGTTTGAGTTACTCTAGAAAAGTTGAAACTGTTGTCTTCATATTATAAGTTCTGCATAATACAACTTATTAATTGGTTTCATATATGAATAAATATATACACATATTTATACACATACATACGCACACATACACATACAGCAGAGGTTCACACTCTGGCTGTTATATACTTAAAAAGTTGGTTTCCAGTTATAGGTGTTGGCTTGCTTCCCTTTTTTTTCATCTAGAAAGTGTTCTAAAATCACTTATCCTTAGCAAATAGTATTCTGGTCTTAATGCTATTTGGACCATATTCTAACTTCTCTTTTAAATATATATCTACAGCTTAGTTCAACTATTAGGTTAAATGAATGTGTGATTTTATTTTTCTATTTGTATCTCTGACTGGGAATAATCCTAAATAATCTGTTGACTAGTTACAATTAAAGTAAATGCCAAAACTAACTCTCCAGCTTTTAAGTGGATGATCCTAAGTAACTAGCTCCTTTTTAACCATAGACTCACAGAATAGTTGATTTATCACAAGTCTTCTTTTCCAGTCCTTTCATATTATAGAGAAAGACACGGAAGCCAATCAGTTCCTTCTTCTACCTGGTGCCTTTTGCCCTTAAGTTATCCAAGTGGCTATAGATTTGCTTAATCAAGTGTTATCCAGGTCACATTCTATACTAAGATTATGTTATGGACAAAGTAGTAAGTTTGTGATACGTGCCTTAAACTATTTCTGTTCTGAAGTGTAGCTGCTTAAAGATATTCATAATTCTTTTATGGAAAATAATGGCTTTATTTTTAGGAACACATTTTGTTCATGTGTATAGTGAAGTGCACTGGCCTTCTGCTTAGGAAAAAAACCAGCTCAGACTTCTAATAAATGTTCTCAACAGCATTGCTATTGAATTTTTCTCACTTCTATTATGTATAATTATTATCGCTTAATCAGCTTCTGGTTACTTAAACAGTATAGGTCCTTGTTAAACGATTAAATCTCTTTATTATCTATCACTTTATAAAGGCTTGCATGGACATTTTTACTTATTAATTTCTGCAAATTCACTCCCTTTAATAAAGCATCAAAAAGCAAAGTACTCGTTATCAAATATTATCTCAATATGACATGGAAATGCATAACTTGAATTATGGTTTAATTTTACTCTCAGCCTTTGTAGAATCTTTAAATAAGAAGTATTATTTTTACCAATTTTTTAATGTAATTTTGGTAATTTAAAAAATCTTTTCTCCTACTCACTGACTCTAATTCAAGAACCTATATAATAAATTTCTTCTTGAGCTTAATGCCAAAAAAAATTTATTTGAAGAAATTTTTCCTTGTTGCTAGTAAACCTAGAGTTACATTCAGTGCCAGTTTATTAAAAAGTGGCTTATGTGTGGCATCTGGTAGCATCTGTTTATCCCTAGACTCTATAAAGTATTGTTATTTTAAATGGTCAAAAAATAATAGAAATTAAATTGATATTGAAAAATGAATTTTGTCATTCAAAATAGGTCACTATTTAAATTATAATTATTTTTTTTTTGCTTAACATATTGCAAGAGTCAGTACTTTAGTTTTTAAAAATGGGCTGTAGGCTTTTGAAAAATAAAATAATTAATATTTGCTTTAAAAACACGTATGGAAATTTCTTTTTAGGAGAACCCCCAATCAAAAGAAACTTGTTAAATGAATTTGACAGGATAATGGAAAATCAAGAAAAATCCTTAACGGCTTCAAAAAGCACTCCAGATGGTAAAATTTGCTTCATATCCATATCTTTTTCCCCTCTCTAGGTACTATACATAGTATTCTTAAAGTTATTTTTCTCATTTCTTTTGGGTGTATAGATAATTGGACAAGACTTTACAGTGTGATTTGTTAAATTTATATCTTGCCTTGTTTGTTATATGAGCTTTTTCTTCATAATACCTAGTATGATGCAGAGGTTCTCCATAATTGGGAAGTGTGAAATGATTGTAAAATACTGACTTTTTTAATAAAAGAGCTATGAGAATTTAGTAAGAACTTACAATAATTTAAAGCTTGAGTTTTAGAATCCAGTCAAGCTTTTGACCCTCACCATTCCGCCAAAATCGCTCTTTTTGAAGTCACATGGTGATCTCCATGTTGGCAAATCCAGCAGGTATTTCTGTGTCCTCATCTGACTCCATCTTTCAGCCACATTTGACATAGTTAATCACTCTTCCGAGACCACCGCATTCTCTTGGTTCTCCTCTTACGTGGCCTCTCCTTCTCAGCTGTCTTTGCTGGTTCTTCCTTAGTCTCTCCTTACTCCAAACATAGGAGTGTCCACGGCTCTATCCTTAGACCTCTCCTCTGCCTAAACTTCGGGGGCTACCAAAACTTCATCTGCAATCTTAGCCTATCCTTGAACTCCAGACTTACGTATTCATTTGCCAACTTGATACTTTTCTACTCATATTGCTAATATGCGTCTCAAAGTTAATATGGCCAGTGCTGAACTCCTGATTCCATCCCTGCCCCAAACCTGCCCTTTCTGATATCATTCCTTTCCCACTGCCATTTGGCCAGCTAATCACATCAAAACCTTGATGTCGTTTTTTACTCTTTTGCTTCCTCATACTCCACTCCCAACCCATGAACATGTCCTGTAGGTTCTGCCTATAAAATATAACAAGAAGCTGATAGTTCTTCTCACCCTTACCTCTACCATCTTCATCCAAGCCACTGTCATAGCTTCTAACTGATCTCCCATTTTTGCCTTTGCCCCTCCTCCAGGCTGTTCTCAACACAGCAACCAGAATCATCCTTTTAACACAAAGATCAGATCATGTCACTTGACTGCTTAAAACTCTCCCTGGGTTCCTATCTCGTTTAGACTGAAATCCGAAGTTCTTACCATGGAATGCTTGAAAATAGATAAAGCATATGTAACTATTGCTCACTATATATTTGATTCCTGGATTTGGAAAGGAAGGTTTCAGGTAGTGATGGATAAATGTATTAAACTGAAGAGGTTTAGTTCTGAAACACATGAGAGAAATCCCACAAGAAGCAGGAACACTTTGGAGTTTTCTAACTCATGTCTCATTTAATGGTAGAGATTTGAAAGTTATCTTAAAAACAGAATGATTTGAGTGTCCAGAAAACTGCATTTATTTCTGTTCTTTCTCCTGACTTAATAGTTCTCAAACCTTAGTATGCACAGGAATTCTGAACAGAGTTGAAAGCTAAAACCATGATTAGAGAAATATAAATAATTCCTAGGATAATTTTTACTATACTGAGTTGTTACTTGATAAATTGTGTTTAGAACCTGTGTAATATGTGACTTCTCTCCAGGTATTGAAAGAATAGTGTTAAATTGTATGCATATAGGCAAATTTGTCCTTCTAAAACAGTTGGTTTTGACATCGTTCTAGGGAGGAGTAAATGGAAGAACATGTATGTAATTCTAGCAGTGTTGCTATTTCATAAAATACTATCATAACTCCCTTTTTGGAATTATCTTGAGCCAGTAGATACTCAGTATTTATTTAGTTATCACATCTTATTTTTATTTTTTAAAGTGATTTTTTTTTACCATTATCATCTTCCACCATTTGCCAATGAATGATTCTTTTCCTTCTAATTTTATAGTATGAACATTTCACACAGAAAAATTGAGAATGTAATGAATAGCCATATAGCTGCCACCTATGTTCACTAGTTATTAATTTACTATATTTGTTTTATCGAATTACATATAATATGTGGATATATATAGTAATATGTCTCTGGGTATTTATATATCTTTTTTGCCAAAACATTTCACTGTTAGTTTCAAATATAATGACATTTCATAATAGTATAACCACAGAGCCATTATCACCGAAGAAAATTGCCTAATATCTGATAGAATCTAATCTACAGTAGTCTTCTTACATTTTTTATTTTTATTTTTTATGCCATTAGCACTTTAAGCTGTTAAGCACAACCTGGTTGTTTTGTAGACTGTCCCACCTTCTGGAATTTGTTTATTTCCTTGAGATATCATTTAACTTGTTGCTTGATTCCCTATTTGGATCAAAGACTTAATTAGGATTAGGTTGTGCATTTTTGGCAAGAATGCCTCATAGAGGAGTTGTCTATGTGTATTTCATCATATTGGGGGCACGTTATGTCAAATGATTTGATCACTTGGTTATGATGCTAACTACTAGATCACTTCATTGAAAAGATTTATTTTTCCATTTGCAATTAGCAGGTATTCTGTGGGAGGATTCTTTGGTACTGCAAGAATATCTGGTTTACCAGTCTTTCACTCAATTTTAACATCCATTGATAATATTTACCTAAGTCGATTATTTAATTGGAGGTTGAAAAATAGTGATTTTCAAATTCATTTATTCTTTATTCATTTATTAGCTGGGATTCTTCAGGAAGAAAGAGCTTTCCCTTAACAACTGGGGATGAACTATAGTTCTTCCTGAAAAGCCAGGGTAAATGCTTAATTCTTTGCCTTTCATTACCAATTTTTCAGAGTAAGGAATAGTTGTGTAATAACCACTGCGAATGATAGCAAATGAATTTTTTTCTTTCTCTGTTGAATAAAATTCATTTCTTACATTTTTAGTTATAATATGTATAAAGTTTAAAAGTAAAATATGTTATAAATAATGTTTATTTACAAAAAGAAAACATCCTTTTTGATTGATTTCAAATCATCCCAAATTTGAAAGTGGAAATCTCTTAATAATGTTTCCCAAGGGTTTTTTGTGTTTTTTAACATACTTTCATTGGCCTTTGAGCGCTTTCTTGCTTTTTTTTTAATCACAAAAGATTTTCTTAAGATGTCCTTGTAATTCCCTGCACCAATCCTAGAATTACCATTTCTCCAAAGATCCTTTCAGCAGTTAATAGTTTTTAAAAAGCAAGATTTGGGTGCTAGCTAGCTCATTGCTTCTGGTGTTATTATTTTTTTAATACTGAAATTCTTGATTCCTAATAACCTTAACATATTTACTTATTTGTTTTATCTTACAGTGTTGGTTCTCAAACTTTTTGGTCCAAAGACCTCTTTATACTCTTTAAGAATTGTTGAGGATCCCAAAGAGCATTTATTTGTGTAGATTACATCTCTTTGTATTTACCATATTTGAAATTAAAACTGAGAAATATTGTTAACATTGTGCATTGGTCATTTTGGAAATACTCACTGAGTTCTGCAGTTCTTCCAAACGTTGACCTGTTATTATACCATATTAAACAATCACTTTTGTTAATTTTACTACTAATTTAATCTGAAAAGTTTAAGTATTGGGAAGTTTCAGATAAAACCTTTCCAAAATTCTAATTTTTGTTTAAAAGCTTGAATTTTACCAATGGCAACAAATACTATCACTTGTTTTCCTTGTAGTGGCAAGCTATTTCATTCATTTTTGAGAAAATGTCTCCCAGATACGCAAGTCTGAATAACTCTAGTTTGTTGGTTATTCTTTCGAGTAAAAATGGAATTTTGTGGAAAAAATACTAGTGCAGTTCATATAAGTGCATTTCTTTCAGTCATCACACTAAAGTATACAGCAAGATACACCAGCAGTGCAAATGTCAACCTGATGAAAAAGATATATATAACTTATTATTATGATGATGATAGTTTTAACAACTTGAATCCCCTAAAAGGGTCATGGCTACCCCGCTCAGGGCTCCGTGGATCACCCTTTAAGAAGTACTGTTTTATAGTATATACATAGTAGTTTCAAATTTACAATACCAGTTACTACTAACAATAAAAGCACTAATGGAAGTTTGTGTTCTTTGCAGTTTTCTTCTTAAAGAATATATGTAATTAAGGATATATAGTCCACGTATTGTGTTCAAATGTCACTCAAAATAATTCTTTTGTATGTGGTTACGATTTGATAATTAGGTTAGATTCATTTGTTTTCAATTTCAGGATTTGCTTTTTCTTTTTTAATTTTATATTTGAATAAATAAAACATTTACATAGTTCATTTGTCAAAATTATAGAAAGGTTTACCTGGAGAAGTCTTGTTTACATCCCTGTCTGCTCCATACTGTTCACCACCTTCCCCACCTCTTGCTCATTATATAGGTAACCATCTTTAATGGGTTTTAGTTTATCCTTTTAGAGGTTTTTTTTTGTAAAAATCAGTAAATATGAGTATGAATATTCTCATTACCCTCCTTTCTTACTCAAAAGGTTTCAGTATCTACACTATTTTGTACCTTCTCTGTTGTTATTGTTTACTTTAGAATTTATCTAGAGATCACTCCTTAATGAGTACGTAAGATCTTCCTCATTCCTTTGTATGGTGCATAATACTTGGTCATGTGGCTATGTCAATGAATTCTAGTTTATTCAACCAATACCCTACTAATGGACTAGTTGAAGGTTTAAGAAGTACAATTTACATACTGAGAATGAATAATATCTAAAGTTTAGCTTTTAACCTTCATAAGACTAAATTTTAAATTTGATATTTGCAGTGACAATTAACTAACACCTTAGAGTTATGATTAACATCAGTTGACTAAATTTATGCTGATTTAATGTGTTTGTACTGTGAGTTATTTGGTATGTAGTCGCTATCAATTTGTGAATCAAACATTTCTTTTGATAGTTGTTTACTGAGCATCCGTTATATGCATTGAAAATTTTAAAGTCTGTCTCAAATTTTTCTATATAAATATTTACAATATTATGTAATAGACATAGGAAATAAAATCTCACATTAGATTTTCATTAAAATATAATGTAAAATACATTTTCATTAATGTATAATGTAAAATAATATTTTTCTAGGCACAATAAAAGATAGAAGATTGTTTATGCATCACATTTCTTTAGAGCCAGTTACCTGTGGACCCTTTTGGTAAGACATGTTTAAATTTTTTAAAATTATACTAATATAATGTAGGAAAAGCATGAGTTTTTTAAGTAAATATTTCTAAAAATAATGACACATATGCGATAAAGAAGTTAACACTTCCCTTTTTGAAAGCTTGCATCAGGATTAAATAATTCTTTACTTTGGTATACTTTATGGTGCTGTTCATGTTATTATTTCATCTTTTAGTTTTATAACAACTTTGTAAAGTAGAAAAACGTTTTATTTCAGTTTTATGAATGAGGTACTGAGGTTGAGGAGGATTAAGGAAATTACTCAAAATCAGTTAACAAAAAGATGGCATATATCGCAAATATTCATTTATCTCTTCTCCCTCTTAATACCCTGCTAAAATTTACTAACGGGAATTTTTTTTTTAATGTATAAATCCACAAGGACAGTGATCAGAAGAAATAAAATTTTGGAAGCCAAAAAGCGTGAATGACTTAGAAAGCTAAAACCTGACATTAGAGCAACAGAGAAGGTATTCAGTTTCCCCTAAAGAACCTGAGAAAGACTCAAACTGGCAGCAACATGTACTTCTGAAGGTGAGGTAGAAAGTAGGAAAATTAGTTGACATTCTGTTTAAGAAACATCTATATCCCCTCCCCTACTGCAGGCAGGCAGTTATCCCTCTTCCCATGAAGACCAGAAGGGTGTTCTCTGGTGAAGATGAATTGGAGGGATTCTGAATTGGGAGTAGGGACACTAGGCATAATTGAGGGGAGGGTACTGAAAACAGATTAAGTAAAAATCTTTGTATAGAGTAGGGAGACTCCCTAGCCTCCTTCCCACACTTGGCTCCCAAATGCTGGCAGCTAGGCCTCTAGGCAGAAGACTGGGAGATTTTTTTGTCTGGGGAACATGACGAGCCCAACAGAAAAGACTAAAAATACTGACAGTTGCACGTACTCAAATGAAACAGCATAGCCAGACAGTGAAGCCAACAATTGACAAGCCCCACCAGCACACAGCTTCCAGTCAGCTATTCAGTGCTTCGTTCTTAAATAAGAAAAGATAATCAAGGATCAGTGGTCATTGGAAGAGAGCCTCTGTGAAAGATAGTATCCAAAGTGTAAAACCAAAACAGAAGAAAAGGAACTTAGAAGAAATAGACCATGCAAGGAGAAGAAAACTTCAAAAAAAAAAACACTAATATTCTCAGGAAAGAGAACAAGTTGCATCCTTAAAATAAGAACAAGTTGCTATAAAAAGAACTTTTAGAAATTAAAAATATGATGGCACAAATAAAGTAACTCAGTGGAAGTAATAGAAAATAAAAGTTATGAAAGCTCCCAGAGTGTAGAACAAAAAGAAAAAGAGGAAAAAAGGAGTGAAAAGATAATCAGAAAAGTCAGTTCTGTAGGTCTAACATGTAAAAATTTGGAATTTAAGGAACAGGTGAAATGAAGGGAGAAATTTTCAAAGAAATAATTTGAGATATTTTATTAGTACTGAAGGACGTGATTTTCCTTGATTAAAAGGGCCCTCTGAGTGAGCACAGCAATAAAAATGACCCACGTTAAGGCGCATCCTTGTGAAATTTGAGAATACTAGCGGCAAAGAGGAACCTTAAATTTTCCAGAGGGCAAAAAATCAGGTTTCAGACAAAGTTGCAAGAGTCATAATGGCACAAATCCTCTCACCATTAACAATGGAAGCTAGAAGATTATAAGTTCTATAACGTCTATTACAGAGCAATCCCTTTAAAATTCTGAGAGAAAATAATTTCCGACCTAGATTCCTGTCACTGAGCAAAGTATCAAATAGGAGTGAGGATAGACATTTTTCGGATGCAAAGTACCAAAAGGTTTATCTCCCATGCACTTTTTTCAGGAAGCTAACTAAAACAAGTTCATAAATCAAGGAGGAGGAAGATAAGAGATTTTAAGAAACAAATTCAACATAGGCGAGAGACAAAGGGAGCCATCAGGATGATATTGAAGGAGACCCAGGGTTATAGCTGTGTTGCTAATCCTAGACAGGAAGGATTTTTTTTGTGTGAAAATGAAATACATTTGGGAATGGAAGAATAGAGCTCTGGGAGAGTTTGCCTACAAGATAAAATTAAAGCAGAACCTGAAGTATTTTTACTGTGTTAAGAAACTTCTTGGTAAAGATGGTGAATTGAGCATACTCATCTACTTTCATTGCCTCCAAAATTTTACCAAAACAACAGTGAGGGAACTTACACAGACACACCCCCAAACATGGAGAATGGGAGAGGAGACCACAATGACTCAATTTTCAGAGCATATGGGAGAAAACTGACTCGAAGCTGGTAGGTAGTGAGGAGAGGAGAGAAGCAACCATTTTACGCTAGAGAAGCCTCAAAAGGTCGGTATCTATGAATCTTCAGAATTGGGTGGTGAAGAAAGAAGGAACCAAAACAAGGGTATAAGTTGAAAATATGTTTAAGAGCAATCAGACCCCTCCTTCACTCCATGAAGCTGGGCAACTACCTCTTGTCCACTCTTAACAGAAATTAGAGATCGATTGTCCAGAGAGGGTACAACAGGGGCTTTCTCTGTTAGTGAACACACTAGGTACAGTTGAAGGCAGGAGTAATGTAATGAAAGCAAGGGGATTAAGTTAATGTATCATACTGAATGTTGGGTATCCTCTCCCCCAAGTCCTCTTCTCTCACTCAGCTTCCAGAATGCTGGTAGCTAAGTTTCCACTGTTGGAAGCTTCAGTTAATCTACAGTGTAGCATACAATCAGCAACTCCCATCTATGTACCAAGAGCTTCCAAACTACTTTTTGATCCCCGACAAAGAGCTATGTCTTCAATTTCCGTAGTGGCTTTTTAATAGAAAAGGTCAAGAAGAAGCAGTTACAGAGATGTCACTTAGAGACAATAGATGTAAATATCATAGAAGCATCTAAAGTTGTAGAAAGCAGTTGTGAAACCTTTTCTACCTGGTAAATTTTTAAGCCCGAAGATATGGCTTACTTGTGGCATTGTTGAAAAAAGTCATTGAACTGTATTTTTGAAACATATTTCTCAGCAGGCTACACCTTGGAGATGTGGGTTCAGTTCTGGACCACCAGAATAAAGTGAAAATCACAATAAAGCGAGTCACACGAATATTTTGGTTTCCCAGTGTGTATAAAAGTTATGTTTAGGGGCCGGCCCAGTGGTGCAGCAGTTAAGTTCGCATGTTCTCCTTTGGCGGCCTGGGGTTTGCCAGTTCGGATCCCGGGTGAGGACATGGCACTGCTTGGCATGCCATGCTGTGGTAGGCGTCCCACGTATAAAGTAGAGGAAGATGGTCACAGATGTTAGCTCAGGGCCAGTCTTCCTCAGAAAAAAGAGGAGGAATGGCAGCAGATGTTAGCTCAGGGCTGATCTTCCTCAAAAAAACAAAAGCAAAAACAACAACAAAAAGTTATGTTTATATTATACCGTAGTCTGTTAAGTGTGCAGTAGCATTATGTTTAAAAAAAATGGACATACCTTAATTAAAAAATACTGTATTGCCAAAAAATGCTAACCGTCATCTGAGCCTTCAGCAAGTCATAATCTTTGCTGGTAGAGAGTCTTGTCTCAATGTTGTTGGCTGCTGACTGATCAGGTGGTGGTTGCTGAAGGTTGGAGAGGCTGTGGCAATTTCTTAAAATAAGACCATAATGAAGTTTGCTGCATCAACTGACTTCCTTTAATGAACAATTTCTCTGTAGCATGTGATGCTGTTTGATAGGATTTTACCCACAGTGGAACTTCTTTGAAAATTGGAGTCAATCGTCCCAACCCTGTCACTGCTTTATTAACTAAGTTTATGTAATAGTCTAAATTCTTTGTTGTCATTGCAACGTTCTTCACAGCATCTTCGCCAGGATAGATTTCGTCTCAAGAACCCACTTTGTTTGCTCATCATAAAAAGCAACTCCTCACCCATCTAAGTTTTATCATGAGATTGCAGCAATTCACTTGTATCCTCAGGCATCACTTCTAGTTCTCGTGCTGTTTCCTCCACACCTGCAGTTACTTTTTTCACTGAAGGCTTGAACCACTCAAAATCATCCAGATTTCTTCCCTGACAACATATTCATTCATCCACCTACCTATTTGACATTTTTATTTGAGTGACTGTAATAAACATCTTAAACTTAACGTTTCCAAAGCTCATGTCCCTTACTCTAATCTGTTTTCCTATAAAAGCAAAACTCCAACAAGTCTGCTTTCAAAATATACCCTACATCCAATCACTTCTCACCACTTCTCCCCCTAACGCCTAGATCGAGTCACCATAAAACTCCCTGGATTATTTCAATAGAAGTGGTGTCCCTGCTTCTGCCTCTGCTTCCCTCCTCCCCCATTCATATCCCCATACGTGTTTCTCTGGTAAAGGAGGTCAGTAAGGAGTACTGTGATAGAACGGGAGGGGACAAACAGAATCCTTGTTTGACAGATTCTTAAATGATGTGAGGAAGGTGGTAAAGTCAAAGACTGTGTGAGTAATAGTTATAGACTTGAAAAGTGTATTATTGTTTTGGTTGGCAACCGTGATGAAGTGCAAAACAGTTACTAGAATAGGATTGCTATGTAGGAATTGAGAGTCTACCAAAAAATGCATATTCCGAAACATATATGTGTACACTTAATGGTAAATAATCAAATTTAAATATTTTCTCCTCATTGTAGCACAACTAAGGAACGGCAAGAAATACAGAAGCCAAATTTTACTGCACCTGGTCAAGAATTTTTATATAATTCTCATTTTTATGAACATCTGACTTTGGAAAAATCTTCAAGCAATTTATCAGTTTCAGGGCAGCCATTTTATAAGGCTCCTGCCACAAGAAATGAAAAAAGGAGACACTCGCTTACTACAGGCAAACCGAGGAAAATCTTTGTCCCACCTTTTAAAACTAAATCGCATTTTCACAGAGATGAATGCTGTGTTAGCAGGAATACTCAGTTAGAGGAGAACAAACTCAACCAAAAAAACATAGATGAACATGGCTCTGGTGATAGTGAAAATAATATTAACGACAGTGAAACGTGTCAGTTGAACAAAAGTAGCTCCAATCAAGCAGCAACTATGACTTTCACAAAGTGGGAAGAGGAGCCTTTAGGTATTATGTGAAAATTTGTGTGACACGTTTGCCTTTCAGTTAGATATTTCTTATATTAAATAATGCCTTGAGGGTTTTTCCCCTTTTGTGATGATTAATAATTTCAAAACCTTTTTTAGTGCTTTAGATTTTTCGAGGTCTTAACATTAGATTTAAATTAGTTTAATGTTTTCTTTCAAAGATAACTACTTGTGGGACTTTATTTTTAAAAAAACTCTTAGACATACAATCTAGGACTGCTATTAGAATGTATTTTTTTAATCAGACTAGTAATTTTCTTCCAAATTTGAAATAAGAGTAACAGATGTATTTCTCTTCTTTACAAGTTGAAACTTTTTTTATCCCTGAAGATTTAAAGTTAGGGCAAATTGATACATATGATTTTATAGAATAGGGGTTGTACTTTTTAAATTTTATGTTCAATTTTATTTTTTGCTGTTTATTCCTTAATAGATTTAATTACCAATCTTCAGAATGCCAGAGATAAACAGGATATGCGAATTAAAAAGAAACAAAAACAACATATTTTTCCACAGCCAGGCAGTCTGTATCTTGCAAAAACGTCCAGTGTGCCTAGAATCTCTCTGAAAGCAGCAGTAGGAGGCCACGTTCCCTCCGCATATTCCCATAAACAGGTACGCTTTGTCTACAGTGTGAAGAGCTTTTATAGCAAAGTGTAATTTTATCAGTCGATGTCTCCAAGTTGTTCTGTTTAAAGAATGAACAAATTAATACAGGGATGGATGAATGAAATCATCGTGCTTCCTAATCAACCTGCAGTGGTAGCCTCCCTCTCTGCTGGCCTGCCTTATCCTGCCAAAGTGATCTGTGCTTCAAAATTACTGCTTCCCTTCCCCCTTCAAAACTTACTCTCAGCTAGATGTTAGAGGAAAGTAGACTCATTGAATTTAAAGTATGAATAACTTATAGCTCTGAACCTTCTAAGAGCTATTTACATTTTTAAAAGACGATTCTAATTAAGCCCGTGCTGTCTAGTTAGAATTTTAGGAGATGAAATGGAATGGAGAGGTGAAAATAATATTGATAATATTAATAGGTAACAGTATTTTCTGTGTGCTAGGCACTCTTCTAAGAGTATACGTGCATTGGTTATACCTCACTTAATCTTCACAAGCACCCTAAAAAAAGGCACCATTATTTTGTCCATCATTTTACAGATGAGAAGACTGAAGTATAGAGAGGGTTAAGTAATGGCCCCAAAGTCACTTAACTAATAAGTAGAGAGCCACAATTCCAAAGCAGAGAGTCTGACTCCAGAGTCAAGCCTGAACAAAGGAAAAGATACTTTGGGGTTAGGCATGCTGGGGTGAAAGTAAGGTCCTTGAAAGTAGGCCAGGCCTGTGTAGAAATCTAACCTTCTGAGGTCAAATTCACCAAAATACTTATACTTTTAACTGATCTTTTCCTTCTAAATATTTGAACTTAAGAGGTTACTGAAAACATTGCTTTTTTATCCCCACAATGACTTCCTATGGCAGATGTAGCAGGAGGCATGTACACAAGGGATATGAAAAAGGGGCAGCAGACTCTTGAATGTGTGGGTCATTTATATTACATTAAAACTTTTAGCTTCTAATAAGTTACATATTTTTATAGTGAATATTTTAATATTTAAATGAAAAAATTTTGGTAAATTCACCTTTGGTTTGTTATTGTTTTTAGTCTATGAAACATGCTCTTGTTTGATTTTTTTCATTCATTATCAAATTTTTCTATCATTTATTTTATGCAGCTGTATATGTTTGGCGTTTCTAAACATTGCGTAAAAATTAACAGCAAAAATGCAGGATCTTTTCAGTTTCTCACTCAGGATTACTTTGGTAAGGAAACCTTATTGGCTGGAAAGGGAATACAGTTGGCTGATGGTGGATGGCTCATACCCTCCAATGATGGAAAGGCTGGAAAAGAAGAATTTTATAGGTATTCTATGCAAAAAGAGATTTTTTTGTTAATTTTTATATCATCCCTCTCTTCCTCACAAGTCTCTCATTTTTTCTCTTTCCTTATCTCTGTTGAACTTAAAAAGAAATCAAATTTTTTACATTGAATCATTTTCAGTGCATTGTAGTTGTAGTTCACTGACATTCTGTTGAAATCTTTTGAAAAGTGAATTATAGTTTCTCTTGGAATTTAATGAATTGATATTTTTTAAATTAGGACTTTTTTATGGATTTATAAAATAAAGAATGATAAAAGTTAGATTTGAGTTGGCTTTATCATAGATACACACACACATCATATTCTGTTTCATTGTGTATTTCAATAAATATATAAATATAAAAGTTAAACAGAAATACTTAAATATCAGTCATACCAAATAGCTAGGAAACTCCAGTGCCCTAAAACATCAACAATTTAGAAACTGTATAACCTCTTATGATTCTAATATTTATACAAACATAATTTAACATTTTTGCTGTTAGAAATGTATTACCTAATGCCAATGGCAAGAGACAGGAAACCTTTCTCCAGTACCCTTATTTGTAAAAATCTCTTATGTCTTTCCATAATTTATAGTTTGGGGAAAGTGGTAAAACAGTTTTCCTTAATTTTTTTTAATAATGTTTCTTGGAGTATTTTAAAACAGGAACGTTAACTTATATCTTGCAACTGTCTTACATAACAAGTATCTGCTATTGATTCTAGTTGGAAAAGTATGGTAAAACATTTGTATTATTTTCTTGGTTTAAGTAGACTGCATAGTGTAGAGCTTAGGAATCAGGTGGGGATGGTTCATAACATTTGAGTGTTGAAGCTTTTATTGTCTTTTTGATCATTCAAGAAATATTTATTGAACACCTACTATGTGCCAGGTACTATTCTGGGTACTAGGGATAACAAAACAAAAAACCTCTGCCCTAATAAGTCATATGTTCTAGTAGATGGGTCTAGGGTAGGGAAAGAAAATTTTGAAAAGAAATACATAAATTGTATAGTATATTAGAAGGTGGTAAATACCATGAAGGTAAATAAAGCTGGAAAGGGAGTAGAGAGAGTTGGGTGAGAAGAGGTGCAATTTTTTAAATAGACTAAGTATCAGTAGGCTTCACTGAGTCAGTGAAGTATGATCAATGACCTGAAGGAGATCAAGGGAGTGAGCATAGGACCAATCTGGGGAAAGCATCCCAAGCTCTAAGAGGGAAGCTTGCTTGAAGTATTTAAAGAACAGGAGGGAAGTTACTGTAGCTGGAGTAGAGTGGGTAGGAGAAGAGTAGTAGTAGATGAGGTAAAGAGGTAGGACCTTATAGACCTTTATAAGAACTTTGGCTTTTACTCCCAGTAACCATTTATACCCTGAGTAAACCGTTAGAATGTTTAAAGCAGAAGGAGGACGTCATCTGATTTATTTTTGAAAGAGTGACTCAGGCTGTTTGTTGAGATTAGACTATAGGGAGAGGCAAGAATGAAAGCAGAGAGCACTTAGAAACCTATTGCAGTAATCCAGGTGAGAAATGGTTGCTTGGAGCAAGGATGTAGCAATGGAGTTGGTGAAAAGCAGTTGAATTCTGGATATATTTTGAAGGTGGCACTATCAGGATTTGTTCAAGGATTCGAGGAAGAGTGTGAGAGAAAGAGGAGAGTAAGGATGGCTCCAAAGATTTTGGCTTTAGCAGCTGGAAGGGTACAAGTTACTGTGTACTGAGAATTGAGAACACTGAAGATGGAAGGGAAATGGAGAGTTCAGTTGGGGAAACTTGAAATTTGAGATATTGGTAGACATCCAAGTGGAGATATTTAATAGGCAGTTGGATATGCAAGTCTGGAGTTCGTAGGTGAAGTATAGGCCAGAGAAATCGATTTGAGAGCTGTCAGCATATAGATGGAATTTAAAGCCATGAAAAAAAGACTGAGAAAGAGCAACCCAAAAGTTAGAAGTAAATGCCAAAGAGTGTGGTGTGTTGCAAGCTAGTGAAGACACAGCTTCAGGGAATAGAGAATGACCAGTTATGTCAATTGCTACTGATAGGTAAAGTAAGATGAGGACTGAGAATTAACCACTGGATTTAGCATAGAGATCATTACTAACCTTAATAAAAATAATTCAGTAGATTGGTGGGGTGAAAGCCTCATCAGAATGCAATAAAAACAGCAGTGGAAGAAGAGGATTTGGAGAGAGAATAGTCAGTTCTTTCAGGAATTGCAAAAAGAGCTGCAGAGAAAGGGGCAGTATCTGGAGAAGAAAGTAGGATCAAAGGGTGTTAGTTTTGTTTTGTTTGTTTTAAGGTAGAAAAAAACTACCTTCTATATGTTGATGGAAATTGTCCAGTAGAGGAGAAAGAAATTGAGATGCAAGAGATGCAGGAGAGAGAAGAGGAATTTCCTAAATCAATATCCCAGGCAAGAAAGAGTGGGAGCTAGTGTACAAATGTCAGGAGAAGGCAAAGTGTAAGCGTACAGATGCTGGTGGGTTGATAGATGTGAGGATGGAAGCTTATGGAAGTTCTCTTGATTACTTCTGTTTCCTTGGTACTAAGAGTGAGAATGGGAAAGGAAGAAGAGTTAGAGATTTGAGCAGAGCAGGGAAGATATCAAGAAGAGCACCAGGACTAGGGAAGGAAGTGTTTAGATGACTTCTAAAAACAATTTCTTTAATAAGAAAAATAATCTAAAATATAATTATTTTAAATGAAGGATCTCATTTTCCAGTTGAAATAAATTATATCGACTGAGATGTTAAGGACAATTATTAGTACATTTTGATACATGTCAAATCATTTTCTAAAATTACATTACTTGACTCAAAAACTTCTATGATCTTGTACAGTTTAGTTTTTTGTGCAAAGAATAGTCATGGTTATTGAATTCGATATCATCTTATGTGGTTTTTATGATATTATTCTACCTTTATTTGTTCAGGGCTCTGTGTGACACCCCAGGTGTGGATCCAAAGCTTATTTCTAGAGTTTGGGTCTATAATCACTATAGATGGATTGTATGGAAACTGGCAGCTATGGAATTTGCCTTTCCTAAGGAATTTGCTAATAGATGCCTAACCCCAGAACGAGTGCTCCTTCAACTAAAGTACAGGCAAGTTTAAAACATTACATTATGTAATCATATACTATGGTATGATTCAGACTTCTATGCAGTCTGTGACTTCCATGTCATAGAGGTACACCAGCCAGTTGTTGATGACAGTTGCCATCCCATGCTGCTGTTGAGATGTATGGAGCAGCTCTCTTATCCTACCCCAGCCCTACTTAAGAGAAATCACACATTCATACACCTCTTTCCTCCCTCTTCCCTCACCCCCTCCTTAACCTCTTGGCCTGTGAGAAGAATATGAATTACTAATTTGGTCCACTATTTGAGGATTGCTAATAAAGCGTTTTTGCACTTTTTGGTTTAATATTGAATTCATATTTTAACAGTATGAAACAATATATTGCTAGCTAACAAATTTTAAATTCTCTTCTGTCTCAGTACATCAATAAAAGTCTTTTATTTTTATTCTCAATTATTCAGTGACTTATTACAATGAAATTCTAGACTCCACAATGCCTAAAATATGCATTTTTGTTTTTATTTTTAGATATGATATAGAAATTGATAGAAGCAGAAGATCAGCTATAAAAAAGATAATGGAAAGGGATGACACAGCTGCAAAAAGACTTGTTCTGTGTGTTTCTGAAATAATTTCATCCAGTACAGATATATCTGAAACTTCTAGCAGTAAAACTAGGAGTGTGGATACCAAAAAAGCAGACATTATTGAACTTACAGATGGATGGTATGCTATTAAGGCCCACTTAGATCCTCCCCTCTTAGCTCTCCTGAAGAACGGTAGACTGACGGTGGGTCAGAAGATTATTATTCACGGAGCAGAACTGGTGGGCTCTCCTGATGCCTGTACACCTCTCGAAGCCCCAGAATCTCTTATGTTAAAGGTAAATTAAATTAATGCACACTCTTGGTAAAAATCTATCACTGGTTCAGTTAAATTCCAGAGAGGTTTTACATTTAAAATTTTAAATTTACTAATACCTATTAAGGATATTGATTGAGCTAACATGAGGCAGTTGGCAATTAAAGAGCAGGAGTAAATTTGCACCAGGTGTTCGATTTTGGTACTGATAGCCCTTGCTGTCATCTTGTTCTCATGGTGTTGCTCTGTTTCCACCCTGATTACTCGATCAGATCTCTATTCCAGTGTGATTAGAGAATTAGATTTCAGTGATTCTTGAGTGTATAATAATAAAATATATCTTTCCTCTCTATGTAGATTTAAACTTATGTAACAGGACTTTGTCATGTCAAATAGTCTGCAATATTGCTATCAGAAATTACTGCCATTATTGCACATTCAGATTCACTTATGAGGAAACCTTGTAAGGAATTTACTTCTGTTGTATTCTGGATTACTCTAATTCAGAAAAGCATTTTATAAATTAAACCTTGTAAGGAATTTACTTCTGTTGTATTCTGGATTACTCTAATTCAGAAAAGCATTTTATAAATTAAACAATTTTAAAGTAAAGAGATACTTTGTCATTAACTCCACATTAGGCTGCTTTTAGTTAAGCTGAAACAGGCTTGTGTTTTATCTTGCTTAGAATATCAACGTTGCAGGGACTTTCCATTTTTTGTTTTTATCAAATCAATGCATGTGGATAATTTTGAAACTCAAATAATATAAGGCTTATGGCCAAAGAAAAGCAGCCACTGATGCAACCCTGCCTAACCCCTATTTGTGCTCCCCAGAGGCAACCACTTCAATCCCCTTGGCTGTTTCTTTTGCTGATACTGCTCTCTCTGTCTGCTTTCTCCTTCAGTTTAGATGTCTAATTAACTGTTAGCTTCCTGCTATGAAAGATGAGAATTTAACTCTCTTATACCAATATTGCCACATATTTCTCTTCCCCCATCACCCCATATTAATATAGTATAATTTTTAGCAAAGTCTGTATCCAATGTTTACGTTATAATGACTGTGAAAATTATTTTTTGCCACTTGACATATGATATACTATGATTACATATCTTTTCAACTTACTTTCCCTGTCTTGCTTGTTTTGTTTTTCTTAATTTTCTGTATCCTTGTCACCAACTCATTCCTACACAGGAGCTATAAAAATCATCTCAATATGGTAAAATACCTTTATCAGTTTCATTTCTTTTTCTTGGAGATCTCTGGGCCTGTCTGTATTCCCTCTCCATTCTGAAGTGGTTATTTTCTTTTTCTTTTCTTTTTTTTTTTTTAAGATTTTTTTTCCTATTTCTCCGCAAAGCCCCGTGGTACATAATTGTATATTCTTTGTTGTGGGTCCTTCTAGTTGTGGCATGCGGGACGCCACCTCAGCATGGTTTGATGAGCAGTGCCATGTCCGCGACCAGGATTCGAACCAACAAAACACTGGGCCGCCTGCAGCGGGGCACGCGAACTTAACCACTCGGCCACGGGGCCAGCCCCTGAAGTGGTTATTTTCTTTGTATGCTGCACAGCTATCATTCTGGGAATTATTTTCACTTCTTTCTGTGTTAGAAGTCCGGTTTTCTGGATTCCATGTCTTTCTAGATTTATCAAGGGTTCACAATCCCCAGAGTCATATTGAGAAAGGGGATATGCAGCTTTTTGAGGTGTTTTTCTAAGTTTGGCTGAATATAGAATTCCAGGTTGAAATAATTCCTTCAGAATTTTGAAGACATTTCCTCTTGATACCTTTTTTTTTTTTAAGTAAGATTAGCCCTGAGCTAACATCTGCTGCCAATCCTCCTCTTTTTGTGGAGGAAGACTGGCCTTGAGCTAACATCCGCACCCATCTTCCTCTACTTTATATGTGGGACGCCTGCCTCAGCATGGCTTGCCAAGTGGTGCCATGTCTGCACCCAGGATCTGAACCGGTGAACCCCGGGCCGCCAAAGCGGAATGTGTGAACTCAACCGATGCGCCACTGGCCTGGCCTCCGTTTCCTCTGATATCTTTTGCTTCTAATATGGCTTCTGCTAAGTTCAGTGCTATTTTTATTCCCAGTCCTTCACTATCTGATCTGTTTCTAAGATCGTTTGCCACCAGTATTCCAAAATTTCATAATAAAGTACTTTGGTGTCATCCTTTTTTAAAAAAATAAAATCGTTGTCCTGCGTACACAGTGGCAAACAATCTGTAAACACATGTCCTTCCTTGAGTTCTGAGAAATTTTTCTGAAGTAGTTCTTTAGTAATTTCTTCCCTTCTGTTTTTTTCTCTTCATTTTTCTTGAACTTTTGTTGTTTGGGCTCTAGGCCTCTTAGATTGGTCCTCTGGTTTTCTCATCTTTTCTCCTATTTTCTGTTTGGTGATCTTCTTCCCCCCCCCCCCCCCCCCCCCAGTTTCAAATTCTTAATCTAATCTTCTAATCCCTAAAGTAAATTTGTGGCCATTGGTATAGTTTTTGATTTTAAGGAGACTTTTATTATTTCCTAAATGTTTCCTTTTTTATTACATCTGATTCTTGTTTCACAGATACAATATCTTCTCATCTTTCTGCAGCTATTGATTAATATTTTGTTTTATTTCCATTTTTTCTGCTCCCTGCCTTTCCTGTTTTCTATGAGAACCTCTTTTTTTGTTTGTTGGGTCTCTCAGGTTAGAGACTTTCTTCAACTGGTGATTATTAGCTGTTCTTTCCTCTTCAAGAGTGGGGCTCTGATGAACTGATCAGAAGCTCTGTGTGAGGTGGGGCTTGTCACCTTGTAGAGTCATAAGAGGGGGATTTTATTTTTTTCATTAGCAGACCCTCAAATATTAGTGATGTTCTGAGAGCTAACAGAGTGAGAAAACTAATAGCGAGACTCATTTTCAGCATAAGGATTTTCATTGCATTTTTACCCTGGCTGCCTCACCTAGTGTTCCAAAGTCCAGGATATGTGTGGTTCAGCCTTTCCAGACAGTAAACTTTCCTGCGTTCTTTCTGGTGTGTGGGAAGGGCAGTCACCTGGCTGGTTGGGATGAGAAAGGAAATCGGAGGTCTTACTATTTTAGTAAAATTTCAACCATTCCTCCTATTTTCAGCCACACTTTATGCTGCTACCTTCAGAAGTACCTGTTGCTTCCAATTTCTGAGTGTTTTCCTTAAATTATTTTGTTTCATATTGGCTCCGTACAAGTTTGGTAGCTGAGTACCCTTGGGCGGATTATGTAATTTCGCTTATACTTCAGTTTTGTCGTCTGTAAAATGGGACGAAGTCTTAGGGTTGTCATGAAGATTAAATGTCACTATGTGTAAAGCACTTAACACTGTACTGGGCGCCATATTAAGTGCTCTATGAATGTTTGCTAGTTTTATTAACTGTGATCATTCTACACTGCCCTGTTATCAGGCAACAGATTTTTAGCTTCTAGAATTTTGGTAATATCTCATCTGCTGTCCTCTTTAGATCTCTTTGTCCTTATAGGATTTTTGAGGGAGCCTAGGTGAATAGGTATATTTTAATCCATCATGTTTAAATTGATGTCTCTTTTATTAATTTTATAGTAGTAATATTTACATAACAGTAAGACTACAACAATATAAACAATTTTTTGAAATAAATTATTTTGAAAACATTTTCACTTTCGTACAATTTTTCTACTTACTTTGTTACTTACCTTCATGAGACTTTTATAAGTGAATATTTTTAAAGCAACTCTAAAAGAATGAGAAATGTGAAATTTGAAAGGGAATTGTATATATATTTAACTTATAAATCAATTTATTCATTAATTTGTCCAGATTTCTGCCAACAGTACTCGTCCTGCTTGCTGGTATGCGAAACTTGGATTCTTTCCTGATCCTCGACCTTTTCCTCTCCCCTTGTCATCACTTTTCAGTGATGGAGGAAGTGTTGGTTGTGTTGATGTAATTATTCAAAGAGCATACCCTATACAGGTATGATATATTCTTGAAACTTACTATATTTCTTTCTTTTGAGACAGTCAATTTGACTGACCCTCCCTACCATGTATTTTTGTTTGACACATTATTACAGTGGGTGGAGAAGACATCAGCTGGGTCATACATATTTCGCAATGAAAGAGAAGAAGAAAAGGAAGCAATAAAATATGCAGAGGCCCAACAAAAGAAACTAGAAGCCTTATTCACAAAAATTCAAGTGGAATTTGAAGAGCATGAAGGTAAAATGAATTGTATATTACGAATTATTTTTTATATGAGAACAAAGTTTTAGAGGCTTCTAATTTAACTTTTGTTATTAGGTGAATTGTCTTTATTTTGAGTAATAAACTTTTTTATTCAGGTATAATTGACATTTAATATTATATTAGTTTCAGGTGTATAATGTAATGATTTGATATTTGTATATATTGCAAAATGATCCCACAATAACTCTAGTTAACATCCATCACTATATATAGTTAGAAAATTTTTTTTCTTGTGATGAGAATTTTTAATATCTCTTTTAGAAACTTTCAGATATGCAGTGCAGAATTATTAACTATAGTCATCATACTGTACATTACATCCGCATGACTTATTTATTTTTAACTAGAAGTTTGTACCTTTTCACAACCTTACCCATCTCACCTACCCCTCACCACTTGCCTTTAACAACCACCACTCTGCTCTCTGTATCTACAAGCTCATAATATTTTTCTTTAATTCCACGTATAAGTTAGACCATATGGTATTTGTCTTTCTCTGTCTGACTTATTTCACTTAGCATAATGCCCTCAAGGTCCATCCATGTTGTTGCAAATGGCAAGATTTCATTCTGTTTTATGTCTGAATAATATTTCATTGTATATATGTATACCACATGTTCTTTATCCATTCATTCACTGATGGACACTTCGGTTGTTCCCATATCTTGGCTGTTGTAAATAATACTGCAGTGAACATGAAGGTGCAAATGTCTTTTCGTATTAGTGTTTTCATTTTCTTTAGATAAATACCCATAAGTGGAATTGCTGGATCATATGGTAGTTCTGTTTAGATTTTCTTTTTCTAATTCTGAATCTGAATTTTTTCTGATTTTAAAAAAAATATTATTATGTAGATATACAGGGAAGCATTGAACTGACCCCAAATTATCACATCTTTATTCAATACACTGAGCTTTTAACAACTTGTTAATTGTCTTGGACAATAAAACATTGCATACCCACAGTACTTTTCAGAAATCTTAAATAAACTCCCTCTTAAGCTTCAGTACTAAACTATTTGTCATGTCCTTTTTTGGTGCTGGAGAAAGAATAGCAACAAGGGAAAGAACTGTCAAATTATTTTCCCATAAGCCATTTGTCATTCTCTTTCTTCAGTGTCCTTATCTACGTTATACAACTTGCATTTTTGTTGCAGTTGGTTTTTATGTTATTGTACCTGGAGCTAGAATTTGTTTTCCATGTCGCATCAATTTTGTTAATAAAAATCGTAGTGTTTTTATGCTTAAAGGGTATGAAATTTACTTTTTTAATCTACCTTTTTAATGAAAGTTTTATCTTCTCCTGCATTTCTTCATGGTTGTCTATATTATTTAACTTCATGTTCTATATAAATCTGCAGAAAAAATGGACTCTATTTGATTTGCTTAAAATTGTCATTAGGTCATTCTGTGTTCATAATTAAGTGAATTATGAAATCATTTACTTAATTTATAAATTACTCTAATTAAGTAAACTCTTTGTATGACAATTTTTTAAGCCATGAGTAGACTAGTTTCAAATTTTCCTAGAAAATGTTTAGCAGATACATGGTTTCTTATTTTTTAACCTCTCTTCTTTGGGTCTTTTTTGCTTGATTCACTAGTTTACACTGTTCTTAAATTTGTGGTTTAGCTCATTAGTGATGCATTTTTTTTTTCCTAGAAAGTATAGCAAAACAATGTACCCCATCACGTGCGCTAACAAGACAGCAAGTCCGTGCTCTGCAAGATGGTGCAGAGCTTTATGAAGCAGTGAAGAGCGCACCAGACCCAAGTTACCTTGAGGTGAGAGAGTAAGAGGGCATACAATGATCCTTAGTCTTCAGCCTTTATGGTGGGAAGCTGTCCTCACTCTTCTGGCCATTTCGGGCAGCAGTATGTTGAAATTCTGTGTTTCTCAGAGGGGATGTGTGCATTTCTTGGGTCCTCAGTGATGTGCCAAACCAGTGTGTTATGTTTTCGATTCCATACCAAGTAATGGATGGGAGGGTTAAATAATTTTATATATTAAATAAATGTGGTTTAAAATACAGGCAAAACTTGTTTATTTTTAAGATAAAACAAGTAACTTCAAAACAATGTCTCAGTTTCCATATTCTCAGCTCTTTCTCAGATCCTACCTAGAGTTTGTTTCATAATCTGAAGGGTAGATACTTTGGTGGAAAAGTTACAGAAGCACTAAATTGTGTTAGAAATAGCATAGGCTTTAGAATCATGGCTGTACCATTTATTAGCTAAGCAAATTGGGTGCAAAATAATTATAAAATGAGCATAAAATATGTTGGTTTAGGATCAAATTAGCTTATGTAAAAATATACTTATAAATGATATAAAGTTTCATATAAATGTTACTATATTAAGGTAAGCTGCCTCCTAAATTTTTAGACACCTGAATATCTTATTAATGCAGATTTTAAGATTAGTTTACTGCATAGGGAGGAAAGGGAAAATTTTAGGAAAAACTATTGATTAACCTCATTTATTTGATGACTTAATAAATCTTGCATATAGCCTTAACTTTCTTAAATATTGGGACTAGCAGATAAAGAACACTCCATTAGGAGAGTAAGCAATGCTATTCTGAATAGAATTGCTTCATATTCTCACATTAGAACTCAGATGCTCCCTGTGAGAAGTGAGTCCAGTTTTAAAGCCTGTGAGTGTACTTGCTGCAAGTCTGTAGTTTACAGCTTTGTTATGCTTTACCAAAAAACTGTGTGCCTCTATTTCTTATATTAACTTGTTGAAGCTTGTGCTATGAGTCGTCATGAAGATAGTTTTAATTTCATCCACAAAATTCAACAAAATATTTGTCAGTCTAGTTTCCTTTTATAAAATTTACTTATAAGGAGAATTTAAGGGGACAGAAGGAGAGTTGGAGGACTAGGTTCTAGATCTGGCCCCATCCCTGTGTAGCTGGACGAATGATTTGTCTCTTCGTCCTCATTTCCACCTTCTGTCAAGGGAAAGCCCGAAGAGTGGCTTATCGCTAAGCTTCTAAGTTTATATGATTCTATGAGATTTCACTTAAAGTTATCATTGTAATTCTTGGAGAGAAAAATAACCATCAATTTCAAAAATACCCTGTCAAAAGAATTTGTTTTCAGTGATGATGTTGAATGTTGTGGGACTTCTGAAATCACAGATCTTTTTTTTAGTTCATGTTTAAACTGAACACTGTCTACATATAAAGAAAGACCTTTGCAGGGTACATAGATTTCATTGTCTCCCTTCCCAGTGTGGATTAGGTATTAAGATGCATAAGGCAACAGCAGTCTAGATGTTATATGTCAGGATTCCATTTCCTACTTAATTTTATTTTTTTATTTATTATACTGGGTGAGATTCCCAAGGCGTACAGACAGCAATTTGCAGAAATGATTGGGAGAGAAGTGTGGAGGCAGAGATAAGTGCTTGTAGCACATGTCTGTTTTAAAATCTATCTACTGTTCCACGGAGTTAATGAAATTATACTGCAAGGGGCTAAGAATGAGGATTCTTGAGCCAACTCCTGCCTATGTGCCTCTGCAAGTTATGTATTCTTTTGGTACCTCAATTTCATCATCTACCATGTGAAAACAATAATAGTACCTACCTCATAGGATTAAATGAATTACTACATTAACCACAGTGAGCATTCAGATGTTAGCCATTTATAATGTCAATATTGATGATTATGATTATGATTCTTAGAGTATATTTATAATAGAGGGTTGTTTGGGCTCTAGGGAAATTTGTCACAAAGATTAGTAAACAGTTTGAGGCACCTAAAAATATTTGTTATGTGATAAGTTATATTGTCACACCCTAAAATGAACTCAATTCTGTTGTATTTTATCCTTGTTTAAAGGGATTCATTTACAGTAGATGATGTTTTGTTTTTTAGTCTAATATCATGTGCCGTAATATATTAAATGATCACAGGGTTATTTTAGTGAAGAGCAATTAAGAGCCTTGAATAATCACAGACAGATGTTGAATGATAAGAAGCAAGCACAGATCCAATTGGAATTCAGGAAGGCTGTCGCATCTTCTGGGCAAGGGGAACAAATTTTATCAAGAGATGTTACAACTGTGTGGAAGTTGCGTATCATAAGCTATGAGAAAAAACAAAAAGATTCAGGTCAGTATGTAAATTCTTTTATTTTATCAGCTTTGTTAAGTTAAAAAGGTATTATTTTATTAATACAATGATTTCAAATGCTAGATAAAGTGTCAAGTTAGTGTGTATCAGAGGAGCAAAAATGCGCTACCAGCGCCCAGAAAGTCTGATAACATATAATCCTTAGACCTTTGTTGTTATCAGTATTTATTTTCAAACACAAATTTTAATAATTATTAGTTCTTCCATTGTGTCTTTTTCTCTCTCTCTAAATAGTTTTATTGAGTGTCTGGCGTCCATCATCAGATTTATATTCCCTGTTAACAGAGGGAAAGAGATATAGAATCTATCATCTTACAACATCAAAATCTAAAAGTAGATCTGAAAGGGCTAACATACACTTAACAGCAACAAAAAAAACTCGATATCAGCAACTGCCGGTACAAAATTTTCGTTATAATTTTTCAATTTTGATAAATGCATATTAGTTTATAGAATCTACATATACTGATTTCTTTTTCTTGTAGGCTTCAGATGAAATCCTATTCCAAGTTTATCAGCCAAGGGAGCCCCTTCACTTCAACAAATTATTGAATCCAGACTTCCAGCCACCTTGTTCTGAAGTCGACCTAATAGGATTTGTAGTTTCTGTTGTGAAAAAAATAGGTAATGCACAGTGTATTTAATTGAAGTTTTTTATCAATGCTTTTGGAAAACACTATCTTTTAAAATTTGTCTTCCTTATGATTAATTGGAGCTACAAATGAGCAAATTTGGTAACTAGTGATTTGAAAGTAGGCCCATTTCAATCTCAGTTCTTAATGAAAAACAGTTCCACATTATTGCAAGGAAACAATTTACATCCCATTCTGTGCTACTTAATTTTTTAAAAATTGCTAGAACATGTTTTGCAGCGTTTTAGTGATTACTAATTAGATAATTATAATCTCCTTCTGTGATTAACTGAGCATTCAAGCTTCCACCTCCAGCTTTAGTTTTTGCTACTCTCCAACATCTTAACCAAATTCATCTCTATTTGATTCCTTAAATATGACTGCACATTCCTCTTTCCTTCTTTCCATGTATGTTATCTACAAAGCTGCGCTCTCTTATCTAAGTACTAGGGCAGTGTCAAGGCCCAGCTTAGGTCTCTGTTTAAGCACAGAGTCTTCCATTTGTCAATGGTTTTGTGCCAGGCACCTCAGTCTCTTCTTCTAGCAGTATTCCACTACATTGACATCTTCCATGCTGTTCTTGAGCCCACTGAGCTCACTTTCATCAGTCTTTACCCTGACGGCTCCCTCTCCCAGAAGCACTTTCCCCTGGACAGCCACGTGCTGGCCCCTCTGGCTCCCTCAAGTCTCTGTTCAAATGCGACCTCATAAGAGGCCTTTCCCTGACCACCCTTTGTAAAAGAGCAGGACTCCCTCTGCACCCCCAACCCAGCACTTTTTCTCCCCTTCACTCTGCTTTATTCCTCTCCAGAGTGCTCCCCAGCACCTGACAGTACTTGTTTGTTTTTTGTCTCCCTTCTGCAGAATGTTAGCTCTGTTAGGACAGAGACAGTGTTACAGTTGTATCCTCAGCTCTTAAAACAGTGCCTGCTACAGGGTAGGCTCTCAAATATTTGCTGGATTCTTTGTTTATCAGCCACCCTGTCGTGGTTTCTCCCTTCTTCAGTTTTTGGTTAAGGTTTATTGTCAGTCTTTTTTTCAAGAAAGTTTCAAGTGTGCCGTTTTCCATGAGTTCTTCATGTGTTTGAAATGTGCACCTATTGCCTTAATTCTAAGACTGTATCTTGACTACATATAATATTATGGGCTCATGCTTCCTTTCCTTCCCTCAGAACTTTGTAGAAATTGTTCTTTTGCATTGAATAGCCTGGACTGGCGTGATTTTTCCCCCATTTAGGTGGCTTTCTTTTTATGTCTGCAGAATGTTTATGCATTGTAGTCCAGGCTTAACTGAGCTGTGTCATAGTATAAGCATTATGTATACAGTTCTCCTGGGACACAGGATGCTCTTTTAATCTGCAGATTCAGTGCTTTCTTTATTTCAGGGGAATTCTGTAATATCTTTCAATATATCTGCTATTCCATTTGTTGCGATTTTACTCCAAGGATACCAGTTAGTCTCACGTTGGATTATTTTTATTTTTGTTTTTATCTCTTTGCTTCTGTTTCTTTGTCTTCTCTATCTCCATTCACCATGATTGTATCCAGCCTTTATGTCAGTAATTTTATTTTCTGCAATGTATGTTTTATTCCTTGCTATTTCTAATTCATGTATCTGTCCCATTATGATCATGTATTGGTGTCCTCAGTTTCTTTCTTTGGTCCTGTAGTCTCCTTTACATTTTACAGGGCTATTTATCATCCCATATTCTGGCTTTTATTTTATTGAATATGTGTTCTTATTAAGTTAAATAGTGTGAATCAGTTTTGAAGACTTTAGAAATTTTCTTCTGTTCTTTTACTTTTGTTTTCTTATGGGTTGTGCTCTTTGTCTATTGCTATGCTCTTTTCTCTTTTTTTAAAAAATATGTTTTGTTTGTTTGATCGGTTGTGTTTTAGTGCTTTGTGCACTTCTTTGTAGTATGTTAATATGCTACATTGTTTCCATAGCATTTCGTTTCATCTTGGTCATACTTGGGTGACTCTCTCCACACATTATATTGTTGTTATAGAGGGGAAGTAACTTTTATTCATTTATTTAATCAGTATTTATGATTTCCTGTTATGTGCCGGGCACTGTTGTAGTGCTGGGTGCATAGCAATGAACAGGACAGAGAGAAATCCCTGCCCTCTTGGAGTTTACATTATGGGGAGAGATCACAAACAAAATAAGTAGCTTATATAGTTTTCTTTTAAGTGCTAAGGAGAAAAATTCAGTAGGAAATGACAGGTAGTATCAGGGGGAACGGAAGAGAATGCAACTCTAGATAGGGAGGTGAGGAAAGACCTCACTGCGGATGAGACTTGAAGGAATAGAGGGAGGGAGGCATGTGGACATCTAGGGGAGGAACATTCCAGGCAGAAGGAACAGCAGTTACAAAGGTCATAATGTAGCAGGATCCTGCCTGGTACATTTTAGCATTGGCAGAGGCCAGAGAGTGAGTAGTGACAGCTGGGAATAGAGGCATTGAAGGACCAGATCATGTGATGATCCTTGTATGGACTTGAACTGTTTTTCTCCAGCAGTGATGGGAAGTCATAGGAGTAATACCATCTTACTAGATTTTCGTGGGATCATTCAGGCTGCTTTATTGAGAATAGACTGTAGGGGGCGTGAGGAGACAAACAGGGAAACCAATTGGAGGCTTTTGCAAGAATTTAGGCAAAAGGTGATAGTAGTTTGGACCGACAAAAGCAATAGGAGTGGCCAGAAATAGAGTCTGGTTGTATTTTGAAGGTAGAGGGACATTGTGGGGTGAAGAGAAGAGTCAAGGAGTCAGTGCCAAGGTTTTTGGTCTGAGCACCTGGAAAAACGGAGTTGCCATTTACTGAAAGGGAAAGGCTGCAAAAAAAACAGATGTGTGAGGAAGGTCAGGAGCTCAGTTTGGACAGTTAAATTGTAGGTGCTTAATCTAAGTAGAAATTTCTTCATGACAGTTGGATATATAGGAGTCTGTTCAGGGGAATGGTCTGTACTGAAAATAAATATTGGGAAGTTGTCAACATGAAGGTGATGTTTAAAGCTGTAGACTGGATGAGGTCGCTTTGAGTGTGGGAGTAGATAGAGAAGAGAAGAGAGCCAAGGCCTGACTCAGGCGCTTTGATGCTTAGAAGCAGGGGAAATGTACAGGAGCCAGTAAAACGAACAGAGGAGTGGCCAGAGAGGTGGGAGGAATACTTAAGAAAGTGAGCTGTGCTGAAAGCCAAGAGAAAAAAGGAATCTCAGGGAGGTGAGAGTGATTAAGTCTATCAGATGGTGTTTGATCGCAGAGATAGTAAGGTGAGGATTAAGAATTGATTGTTGGCTTTTGCACCATGGGGACGCCTTTTTGGTGGAGCGGTAGGAGTGAAAGCCTGATTGAAATGGGGCAAGGAAAATGGAAGAAGAGGAAGTTAGACAGTGAATACAGGCATTTGAAGGATGTTACCTTTTAAGCAAAGAAGAGAAATGGAGCAATAACTGGAAGGAGAATTGAGATCAAGAGAATATTTGTTTTTTCAGATGAAAATGCTGTTAACATGTTGATGAGATTGTATACTGATGAGGAAGGTCCAATGAAGACTGAAGAAAAAGAGCGGACAATGGTGGAGCACTGTTGTTCAGTTACCATGTGGGGCTGGTGTCTATTGGATATATAGTGAGATTGGCCTTAGCCAGTAGCAAAGACAGTTCATCCATAGTTAACGAGGAGAAAAGTCTGTGGGTACGGATGCAAGTGGAAGAGTTGATGTATAAGTGGAAACTTGTGACAGATGTCTTCTGATTGCTTCTGTTTTCTCACTGAAATAGGGAACAACAAAATCAGCAACTGAAAGTCAGAATGGAGGAAAAGGTATTAAAGGTTTGAGAAGAGAGGAAAGTCATGAAATAATCATCCAGAAAGTGGCAGAGTGAATGGACTAGGTAAATACACTGTGACTGCCAGGGACCGGTGGAGGTTAATGTTCATGAATATGAAATAAAACTGGTCATCATGGTCATGTGATATTTTTCCACCCATGTTCAGCTATAATGGTGAGGCATGAAGTAGGTGGAAAGTAGGATTTAACCAGGCTTGTAGTTTAGCCAAGTGACTAATACTAAAGCAAGAAGGATAGAGAATTTGAGGGTATATGTAAAGGAGGTATTTTGATAATTGACCTTGGACTTTAAGCACAGTACAGAAGAAAGAGGGGACGTTAGGGAAGGTGGAACAGTAAACAGAAGATAAGACAAATGGATTGTGGCCCCAGTGAGGTTAGAGGATTGGTTGAAATAGCGCTCTAGAGAGAGTGAGCTGGAAGAATGAAAGGTGGTAGTTGAAGAATGAGATCATTGAAATTGAGATTCTGGAAGGAAGGAAGTTGTTGGAAGTAACAAAGTCTTGGGTATGTTCGTTGGAGTGAGCAGCTGACAGAAACTAGAGAAGAAGATGGTTCAAGGAGAAGAAAAGGAACATGGGAGCCCAGGGTATTAGAAGCATTGTCTGTGAGGATATTGAAATCACCAAGAAATAATAGCAGTAGTGGTGACAGGAATGACCATGAGTTACGAATTAAACTCTTAAGGGAATGAAAGGGAGTGAGTGACCCAGGGGCAGTAGATGCCTAAACAAGGAATAGTGAATGATATGGTCTGATAACATAAGATTCAAAGCTGAGTGCTTTTAGGGAGGGAGAGCAGCAGCAAGGAGCAGGGAAGACATCTACCCTAGCTTGACCTCCAGTAGCACAAGAAGTCTGCAAGGGCAGCTTGTCATCAGAGGAGAGCCAGGGTTCAATTAACAGCAAGACGGTAAGGAGAGCAGTTACAGAAAAGGTTGAGGGTAGTGTAGAGATTTTACTGAGTTCCAGAGGGTCCAGTGAAAGGATTCCAGGAGACAGGTAGAGGTAGGAGATGGTGTCAAAAAGACAGTGTACAAAGCTTTCTGGAGACTGAGTCCAGGGATGACCTGGGAATCTGGGCTTCCTATGGAGACTGACATGAAATTAGTTCTAATGGTCCCAAAGCAGATAGTGGTGGTGAGGTGAGGTATGTGGGAGAGGAAAAAGTTAGGAGATTTGCTAGGACCCCTTGTAGTTCTTGACTGTTTTTCTACTGTATCCAAAACCAATTTTTTTTCCCCTCTTAGTTACTGCGTGAGGACTGGATGTTTGAGTTTCTGTCCACTACATATTATATATCCCTGAAATTTATTATCTCTGTTCTAGATGATTTTCCCTAGTTCAGTGAGTAACCCTGTGTGTTAATTTACAACACTCCTGTAACAAAGTACTACAAACTGGGTGGCTTAAACAACAGAAATTTATGGTCTCAGAGTTCTGGAGGCTGGAAGTCCAAAATCAAGGTATCAGCAGAGTTGGTTCCTTCTGAGGGCTGTGAGAAACTCTGTTCAGTGCTTCACTGCTAGCTTCTGATGGTTTGCTGGCATTCGTTGGCATTCTTTGGCTTGTAGATGCATCAACCCAGTCTCTGCCTTCATCTTCACATGGCATTCTTCCTGTGTGCGTGTCTGTATCCAGATTTCCCCTTTTATAGGGATGTTTGATTAGGACTCACCATCATCTGGATTAGGACCCAGTCACCTCATCTTAACATGATTCCATCTGCAAAGACGTTATTTTCAAATAACGTCACATTCACAGGTACTGGGGGTTAGGACTTCAGCATCTTTCGGGGGGGACACAGTTCAACCCATAATACCCTGGAAGCCTGGAATGTTCACTTCTGCAGTCAGTCCTGGTCACCTGCTCTTCATTCTCATTATTTCTGATCACAAGAGGAAAAAGGTAAGATCTCCATTCTATTTGCTTTTCTTCAGATTTAAGGATAATAGAATTCTCAAAATTTGTGTAATTTCATGAGTTTAGGGATGAGGTTTAGAAACTGAGCCTTCTTGTGCTCAGCTCTATCTACAATCTTGTTTCTTCCCTTCATCACTTGTGTTTAAATTATATTACAGGATATTCCTCATTTGTATGTTTTTGGTGAACATTTCTTTCTTTTTTTAGTTGGTTTTATATTAAGTGTTAGAGGAAGAAAATCCTATTAAAAAGTTTCAAAGTGCCACTGTAAGCCAGAAGTACTGGTTATCTAATACCCAAGTCTAATCATGATGTTTCCTCACTTAAAATGTTTAGTGGCTCCCTGTCCCTTAGAAAATGAAACCCGAACTCTTTCATATGCCTGAAAAACCCTTCAGCTTCCTGCCTTAAACCACCACCCCACACACTTCGGCTAAACTGCACAGTTTCATATTCCTAACACATTAGTCATACATTGCTTAACGATGGAGATACATTATAAGAAATGCATCGTTAGACGATTTCATCATTGTGCAAATATCAGAGTGTACTTACAGAAACCTAGATGGTATATAGCCTACTACATGCCTAGGCTCTATGGTCCTAATTTTATGGGACCGCTGGCATCTGTGCAGTCCATGGTTGACTGAAACGTTATGTGGCCCATGACTGTATAACATTTAATACTTCCTACCTTTAAAAATGCATTCACTTTGCTTAGAATGCCCTTTGTCCTCCCCATCTTGATGAGTTTTTTCCATTAGTTATTCAGCTTACATGTTACATGCCTAGCCAGATGCTTATAGTCAGGGTTAGGTCGCCCTCCAGCTTTTAAAGCATTTTGTGTTTGTTTCAGCACACAGTCCATGGTCCTGTCTCTACATCTCTGAACCTCATCCCCAACCCCCAGTAATACTGTGATCTCATCAAAGACAGGGACTCTGTTTTAGGTTCTTTCTATCCCCACTTCTAACATAATGGTGGGGGTAATTGTTGAAAACTTCAGGGATATACACTTTGAAAAAGTCCTCATAGTAACTGTTCATTTTGCTGTTATCATCTCACTGTACGGATGGGGAAACTGAAGCTCAGAGAGGTTAACTAACCTGCCTGAGGTCACAATTATATAAGTGGATTTGAGCCCTTGCTTTCAGGCTTTAAAGCTTATATGTTTTTTCTTACACTTCACACTGACGAAACAATACCAAGCCCAACATTTGAGAGTTGGGCTTAAAACAGGAACTTCTATATTTTCAGTCTATTTTGTTTCTATGTTATAGAAATCCTGTGATATAGAATAAATCCATGAAATAAGATCAGTTCTTAGGTTGGGTTCCGTGAGGAACAGACGCAGAGATTTTTGTGCAGATTTATGGGAGTGCCCTCAGAGACAGCACCTGTCCGGGAGCAGAGGCAGCGGGTTGGGCAGAGGAGAAGCTGGACTGCAGTGCACCTGCAGCAGAGGTGCAGCCGTCCCTTGGGGACTTCTAGAGTTGGGATGACCCCTTAGAGTTGTGCCACCCTGAGGCAAGGGACCAGTCATTGGATGCTGGCTTCCACGAGAGAGCGGGCGTAACCTTAGGTAAGTCAGCACACCCGTGGGCTGAGGGCAAGCCCAGTGAGGACCGCTGTGTGAGTTGTCACTGCCTCTTCTCCCAGAAACGGAGGATCACCACCTGGGCCCTGAAGAGGAAGGGGCCTGCCCCTGCACCACAACATCCGCCTAGGTAGAACCTGTGAAAGTGGTTTATAAGAAAGGGCTGAGTGCTTTATCGTTTTGATGAAATTTTCTAAAAGGAATTAAAAAGATACGAGGAATTCTCTGTAAGTTCACAGTAGGCCTAGACTACAAAGCTGGAAAATAATTTTCTTCTTATCCTTTTATTTTCATGAAGATTTGTTTAGTGCCCACATTGTAAAAGTGTTACTTTAAAAAATTCTTCCAATTGTTGCCATTTGTACAAGATGCATGGTAGAGAAATAAGTAGTTACCACTTCGTTCATTTCATATTGTTTGATCCAGATATGAAACTTCTGCTTATGAAAAAAATGAAATAAGACTACACTACGTTTATTTTTTTATTTTGCATTTTCTAAATGTTTTTCAGTCAACATGTATTAACTTTTATAATTGGGGAGAAGAGACATGATATTTTAAAGAAGGACATTTGGAGGAAGGGCAGGACTGCAATCAAGTTTTGAATATAATTAGAGGCAAATTCCAAAATTAGAAAATTGAACATGCTTTGGAAACTGATAATTTCTCTAAAAGCTGTATTTAATATTTAATCTGAGATTAAAATCCATTAAAGAAATCTGCTTGTAAATTTGAAAAATGAAAGAAATAACCATCATTTGCAACAGGATAAACAAATCATTATCTGAGAATGGTAGTTCTTTCCATTCCTGTCATTTATAAGGGAAACAATCCTCAGAGTAACAGGAACAAGAAACTAGAAACAGTAAGATTGAACATTTGATGCCCAGTCCAGCCCTGAGTTTCCCAGCCTCAGTCCTACCCCAGCTTATCAAGTCATCCCTTCCCATTTTTGGCATTGAAATTGTTTATCTTTTTATTTTGAGCTAATTTCAAACCTTAAAAGTTGCAAAAATAAGAGTTTTCAAATATCCCTCACCCAGCCTCCCCTAATGTTAAAATCTTGCATGACCATAGTATAATTATGAAAATCAGAAAGTTAAATTGGTACAGTTTTATTACCTACACTGTAGATTTATTTGAATTTGAAGGGTTTTTTTAAAATTTTGGTGAGGAAGATTAGCCTTGAGCTAACATCCATTGCCAATCCTCTTCTTTTGGCTGAGGAAGATTGGCCCTGAGCTAACATCCATGCCCATCTTCCTCTACTTTATATGTGGGACTCCACCACAGCATGGCTTGATAAGCAACATGTAGGTCCATACCCAGGATCCAAACTGGTGAACTTTAGGCCTCTGAAGCAGAGCACACAAACTTAACCACTACACCACTGGGCCAGCCCCAAATCTGAAGTTTTCCATGCTGTTTTCCTTTTTCTATCCCAAGATCCCACTTTCATTTAGTCATTATTTCTTCTTAGTCTCTTCCAGTCTTTGACAGTTTCTCAGTCTTCCCTTGTTTTTCATGATCTTCACACTTTCAAATAGACTGATCTTGTAGCATTTCTCTAGATTTGGGTTTGTCTGATGTTTTCTCATGATTGGAATAAGGTTATGCATTTTTGGCAAAATTACCATGGAAATAATGATGTGTCTTCTGTACATCGTATCAAGGGGTTAATGATGTTGACAGTTCTTATTACTGGTAATGGCAACCTTGATCACTTGGTTACAGTGGTATCTGCCAGGTTTCTTATCTGTAAAATAACTTTCTTTCCCTTTGTAGTTAATAAATATCTTCAAGGAGATTCTTTGAGACTACGCAAATCCTATTTCACCTCAAACTTCCACCCATTAATTTTGGCATCCATCAGTTGATTTTGTTTGCAACCATTATTACTGTGATATTTGCCTGGTTTTTTGATTTATTTATTTATATCATTATGCACTTAGAAGTACTTATTTTATTCTATGGGTTAAAACTCAGTATCTTCGTTGTTTTGTTGCTCAGATTGTTTCAGTTTGGGCCATTAGGAGCTTTTTCTGGTTGACTCAGAGATTCTTTTGAGCACTGCCTCACTTTTTGGCATCACAAGATGTTCTAGGTTCATCTTGTATGTTCCCAGCCCCAGTCCTGGAATCACCTACTTCTCCAAGGAACTCTGGATTCCTGTTTTGGAGAAAATGGTGTTTAGAAACAAGATCTGATTGCTAGATATGCCCATTCCTCCAGAAGCGCCATTGCTTCTAGGCCCTTTCAAGCAGAAAGAATGGGAAATATGTTTGATGTTCCATTTTGGATTCCCTCATATCTGGCTGGTTTTGTTTGTTTGTTTGTGGGATATGTGAAGAGTGTGTGAAATAACACTGTGGTTCTCAGAGTAAGAGCTACATGACAAGACAGGCCCAGAGAAGTGTCACTCCCTCCTCATCCATGCTACCCCAGTGCTATTCCTCCTTTTTTTCCACCTGTACCCTATTATTGTAGTTTCTAGTTTATCCTTCCTCTGTTTTGCACAAATGGACAGATACACATGTATTTTCTTATATCCCTGTCTTTCTTATATGAAGGATAACAAACTATAGTCTTTCTTTTGTGCTTTTCTTTTTTCACTTAACAGTGTGTTTGGAAATCACTTCAATGAGAACTTCCTCATTCTTCTGTCCAGCTGCATAGTATACCACTGTATGGATGTACCATAGTTTAGCCAACTACTCTCTTGGGTATGAGTTAATATACATTGCTTTCAATAGTTTATCATTACAAACAGTGCTTCAGTGAATAACCTCATACACCAAGTGTTTTCATGAACCTTGTTGTATTTTACTATTATTGGAAATATATCTTCAGAGTTGAGTACTAGAAATGAGATTGCCAGATGGAAAGGTAGGTGCATATGTTGGCTTGCTAGTTATTACCAAAGTTTTCTCCAGAAGCTTGCACAAATTTGTCTTCCCACCTCAATGTACAAGTATACCTGCTTCCCCGTGGCCTCGGGAACAGAATGTGTTGTCACATTGGCATTGAAATTTAGCACTATAAGCAACAGGTCATTGTGGAAATCCTGAGCTTTCTCTAAATTTATTTATTTTGATTTGTTTTTACCATTAGCATACCAAAATAAATGAGCATATTAGAGGTTCCTTGCATTTTTAAATTTATCTAACATGCATAATTAAGTGGGTTTTTAGTTCTTGTTTTTTTTCATTTTAGGTCTTTCTCCTTTGGTCTATTTGTCAGATGACTGCCATAATTTTTTGGCAATAAAGTTTTGGATAGATCTTAATGAAGACTTTATTAAGCCTCACATGTTAATTGTTGCGAGCAACCTCCAGTGGCGACCAGAATCCAACTCAGGAATTCCTACTTTATTTGCTGGAGACTTTTCCACGTTTTCTGCCAGTCCAAAAGAGGGCCATTTTCAAGAGACATTCCACAAAATGAAAAATACTATTGAGGTAAAATTAGTTTTCAGCATTACCATGCATTTTGGTATTTTCCTGTTTTGGCAGTCAAATATTAAAGGAAGTAGCAGCTTTTATGAAAATCAGATAGTTGAGATATAATGTAAGGTGAGGTTGCATCACATTAATTGCTCGTGAACCTGAGGAGATGGGGTGGGTGACAGCTACCAGGGAGAAAAGAATGATTTGAAGGGAATTGAGTTAGAAATTGTGGGAAGGATGTTCACCGCTACAGACTGTAGGCAAACTGGAAATTGGCAACAAGGTAATAGGAGTTACCTGTGGTTCAAAGTAATTGACAATGTGATCAGTTATTAATATGCAGACTCCAAATTTACATTTTAAACTCCTTATCTAGTATTTTATAAAGTTTATACCTGTCTTTGATTTGAAATAATCCCAAATAGGAGAACACTAAAATTATTTTCCCTGGATCCTGTAGGCATTTTATACTTAAATCTAGAATACATAATATAATAATATTAGCTAAAGTGTACTGAGTGCTTACTGTCTGTCAGGTCTTGTTCTAAGCTTGTCTCATTTAATTCTTCCGCCACCCCTATGAGCTAGAGAACTGTTTTTCCATTTTATCGATGAGAAACACAGAGGTTAAGTCACACAGCCAAACTAGTAGAACCAGGATTCATACTTAAACTATCTGAATTCGGAGCCCAGACTATTACCTACAATGCAATGCTGCCTTCCAGTAAAATTTTGGATTTTATAAATTGCTAACTAGTAAAGAAACTACAAAAGATAGGCCTCTTAGTTCGGTAGGTAGTTCTGTAGTTTAGTATTTCAAATATGTGTTATTCAGAATTTATATAAATAAAATTATAGTTTAAAAACATTCGAGTAGCTGTAAAAGGAGGTTTGTGTAATATTTTACCTAAAGACTTGGTACACATAGTGAAGAATAACACCCTGCTTCATCTGGTTTCTAAATAGGGGATGGAGTGGGGGTTGCATTCATCATTTGGCTCCCATACAGAGTGCCCACTGTTTACATCCCAGGTATTCTCTGAGACCATTCAAGGGCAGCGCAGAGACAACTAACTGTCATTTACACAGCATTTTAAAGTTTTACAAAATATTTTCATGAATTAGGTTAAACCATATGAAATTGCTGGTGTCTGACCATTTGTGACTTATGAAATAATAGTTTCATGTGGTTTAACCTGTACGTATTTCAGTTAGTTCTTGCAACAGATGTAGGCAGTTCCCTCATTTTACTACCAACTTAGGAGAACTCTGTAGATGTTAGATGAGGTACAGCTCTGAGGTAGTGAACAGAGCAGAATGTGAGCCCCAGTCTTCCATCTCCAAACCCAGGATCATGCGATGCCTTGCTGTTCAACAAGATGGTTGGGAAGATCTCTTACATCTTTCCTCCCTGACACACGCATACACACTCCCTCCCGCTTCGCTCCCTCTCTCCCTCCAACAGCTAAGTTCCGCTAAATCACTGATGTTGGTTTTGCATTTTTGCATTGGCATATTGTTTCACAGTTCTATCAAATTTTCAGTGTCGAATTTTTATTTCTGGTTTTAAAGGTAACACTGAAAACATGAATATGTAGGTTTTCATTTTACAAAACAGCTTTTCCAATTTATTTTCTTAGAATATTGATATATTTTGCAATGATGCAGAAAACAAGCTTATGCATGTACTTAATGCAAATGATGCCAAGTGGTCCACCCCAACTAAAGACTATACTTCAGAGCCACACACTGCTCAAACAGTCCTTAGTACGGGAAATAAGTTTCTGGTAAGTTAATGGAAATTTAAAAAATTTTATAAATGTTACATCTGGAGACAACAGTATACTCTGGTGTATAGCTAGTAAACATGATAAAGTGTAATTAAACGTAATTTGAAAGTTTGATTAATTGTTCTATGGCTCATATAGGTATAGGTTATCTGGAAATTATATTTTGTTGATTGAAGCCAGAATGTAACAGTCTTTAGGGGCAGATTTTACAAACAGGTGCTTTCATTTTTAGCATTCCAAGTACATGTGATTGAAAAGACTTTTTGCCTGTGTCTTTCTGGTAGGAGGACTATTCAATACAATTAGGGTTGTTTCTAAGTTCAGTTTGATTTAACTCTTTATTTATAAATTTTTTTTTTTTTGAGGAAGATTAGCCCTGAGCTAACTACTGCCAATCCTCCTCTTTTTGCTGAGGAAGACTGGCCCTGAGCTAACATCCATGCCCATCTTCCTCTATTTTATACGTGGGACACCTACCATGGCATGGCTTTTGCCAAGTGGTGCCATGTCCGCACAGGGGATCCAAACTGGTGAACCCCGGGCTACCAAGAAGCAGAACTTGCGAACTTAACTGCTGTACCACTGGGCCAGCCCCTGATTTAACTCTTTAAATCACAATAAATGCAAATCAAGCTAAAGCCTGTAATATTAGCTAATAACTAATTCTTAAGTAGCTAACACTTGCTAAGTGTATCTATATTAGCTTCTTATCGTCACAACAACCCTATGCGATAAAAATTCTTATTTCCATTTTACAAATGAGGAAACTAGCATAGAGGGGTTAAGCAATTGCCTAAAGTCACAAAGCTAGAAAAGTAGGCATTAGAACCCAGGCAGTCTGTTCTTAAAATGGTTTTAAAATGTTTATCTTAGTTTAACTTGTTAATCATAAAAGAGAAAAGATTAAAGGGTAATATGTCCCCTGCCTCCTCTTTTTGTCTTTTACTATAGTTAGTCTTCATCTTTCTTCCTTTTCATGTCTTTTATTCTTTTTTTGCTTAAGGAAGCTTAGCCCTGAGCTAACATCTGTGCCAGTCTTCCTCTGTTTTTTGGTTTTTGGGTTTTTTTTAATGTGTGGGTCACCGCCACAACATAGCTGACAAGTGGTATAGGTCCACACCTGGGGTCCAAACCCATGAACCCAGGCCGCTGAAGCAGAGTGCACCAAACTTAACCACTAGTTCACGGGGCCAGCCCCTTCATGTAGTTTTTATATTGTCTTATGCAAAATTACTTCTTTCTGGAATAATAACAATAATATGACTGTCTCTTGAAATTAGGCAAGTGAGAATGTGTGTATTTGTGTGTTTAAATATTTTTAATGAAAAGCTAACGTGGTTTTGTTTTACATATTAGCATATAATTATATAGAGTGTTTTTGTATTTTTTTAATTAGATGTCTTCTCCCAATAGTGAGATGAATTACCAAAGTCCTTTATCACTTTGTAAGCCAAAAGGGAAGTCTGTTTCCACACCTCTGTCAGCCCCAATGACTTTAAAGTCTTGTAAAGGGGAGATGGAGATTGATGACCCAAAGAACTGCAAAAGGAGAAGAGCCTTGGATTTCTTGAGTAGACTGCCTTTACCTCCACCTGTTAGTCCCATTTGTACATTTGTTTCTCCAGCTGCACAGAAGGCATTCCAGCCGCCACGGAGTTGTGGCACCAAATATGAAACACCTATAAAGAAAAAAGGACTGAATTCTCCTGAGATGACTCCACCTAAAAAAGTTAATGACATTTCTCTTTTGGAAGGTGATTCAATAGCTGATGAAGAACTTGCATTGATAAATACCCAAGCCCTTTTGTCTGGTTCAGCAGGAGAAAATCAACTTACGTCTATCAGTGAATCCACTAGGACCACCCCCACCTGCTCACAAGATTGTCTCGGACTGAAAAGGCATTGTTCTACATCTGTGGTCAAGGAACAGGAGAAGTCCGAAGTCAGTACCAAAGAACGTGAGACTAACACGCAGGACACAAGAACAGTAAAAATTATATCTAAGAGACTGCAAAGGCGACAAAAACAAAAATGACAGTAAATTAGTTACTGACTCTTAACCTTTCCAGTTCCTGTAATATACAGTTTCAAACTACGCATCAGTATTTGCATAATGAAAAAAGAAATAGTTCCAAATTCACCTACATGCTTGTATATCACAGGAATGCTCTTTGCCTGCTTCTATATTGATAGACTTTTATTTCAGTTATAGATCTGAGAAATGTATATTTATTAACTAATCAAGAAAAAAATCTTTAAATCTTTATGACTGGATTGGATCACTACAAGTATTTTACAAACTATTTACAAAGTAAACACCTTTTTCTTTTAGATTGTGTCCTTAATTAAATGAAACTAGGTTTCTAAGTATAGTTATTTTGACTCACATAATTCCTTTTAGTCTAGTTTCTATATTACGTTTCTTGGAGTTTTTTTAAAAGTTACCCACTATGAACCAATTTTCCTTAAGGCCTGTGTTGTTTCTACTGTAATTCTATCCTGATCAAAAGTCAGGATGAATAAGACGTTACAGTGGTGTTTTCTTTTGAGCAGTTCTTTTTTATGATTCCATTGTGATCTCTCAAATGATTTCAATTAAAAGTCAGAAGCAGATTTCAGTGTTAATTTTTTTGGCCTTTTTTTTTTTTTAACAAAATGATCATCTGGGTTGAAACTTAAGAAAAAAATCTTTCTTTCAAATTGGCGCTGATTCTGCTTGCTTTATTTTTAGCCCTATCACAGGACTCAGCAAGTACTCCCTTTTAAACCTGCTTTTCTCTAACCACCAAAGCAGAAGATAATAGTTCAGTTTAAGATGATATTCTTATTGTTACTTTCTTATGTTTAATAGAGAAAAGAGAGAAAGCAGTTCTAATTAGGATCTAATGGCATGGAGAAGCTCTTAAATCAGGTCTTTTAATATGTCTTAAATTTATATATAATATGTTTTCAAATCTAATTATAAATACATTTTAAAGACAAGAATAAATCCCTTTAAAAGACACTTTGTTTCTTTCCATAACTGTGATCCATATTTTTTCCTCTCCTCTAAAAATCATTAACATAATAAGTAGTCCATTCTGCTATTCTTTTTAACTTACGTGTTTTGCCAGTCTTATTAACGTGATTTAAGTTTTGGTCATAAAATAATTTGGTCTTCACATCTTAATCATTTTTCTAGTGATCCATTCTAGAACAGGGAATAAAATTTGAGTCTCAGGCAAACAGAAAGAATAAGAATTTAAGAATTTAACTTTTTTTTTTTTAAATCCTGGAAAAACTTCACTGCTGTTCCTCCTCCATTCCTCATTACCATTTAAACTACCCGTTATAGAGAGATCTAGTGCACACAATCGTGTTTATAAACTGCAAATAATGTAGCCAAATGATAATCTGCTGTATGAGCAAAGTATGAAACTTGAGTATATGAGGATATTATTACCCCCAAAAAGTGACAATTTAATGATTACAAAGTCAACAGTGTACACTGAATGATAGAGGGTAAATGGTAAAAGCAGTTTGTGTTATTCAACAGTCACTTAATGAGGGCGTATTGTGTATATAAAGCACTATGCCAACTCTCTGAAAGATGCAAACAATAATACACGAAACAATACAAGTCAATGTTGAATGGTCAAAAAATTATATAAATCAAGAGCCATGGGATTTGAGAGAAAAAATAGATCGCTTCTAGCTGGGATAAATAAAGTTGGTGACATTTAAGCAATTAGCTTTATACTGGCAAACCAGGTATTTCACAAGTCATATAGGAAAAAAGTGGCAAGTAGACAGGGAGACTGTTCTAAGCTCTGTGAAAGCTCTGGATCTATGACCTGGGGCCACGTCTCCATAGTGGACTCTCAGCCCAAGGGATCCCAAAGCCCTACGCAGAGAGCCTGACATCCATCACAAGGGCTTGAATTCTGACCCTTTTGGCAACTCCTGTGGAATCAAAGGAAGGTTATTCGCAGTTTGGGCTGACACCTTCCCCCTCTGCTATCCCAAATGAGTCAAGCCGTCCAGACTGAGCAAGTTCTCCAATAACCGTATTTACTGGGATACTCAGGACTTCCTGAGCCTGGTAAACAGGAGTATCGTTATGTGGATTATCGTTATTATTATTAGAAGATTATTATGTGTTGTACTTGGAAGCATAGAATTTAGCAAAACTATAATACCTTAGATTCATTCAAATTCACTCAATTTTAGTTTTGTCAGCCAAACTTTGTTACTCAAAGGAGATAGCCATTTTTAAAATGTTAATGAAGAAAAAATTCCAGATGCATTGCTAGTAGCCATCAAGATGTTGAGTAGATTTCAATAGTGTCAGATAACGGAATGTTAACGTAATACAGTCTTTCTGATATGCACAGATCAAGTGTATATAAGTAAAATATAAAGTTGCTTTCGCGGGGCTGGCCCGGTGGCCAAGTGGTTAAGTTCGCGCTCTCCGCTGCAGGCGGCCCTGTGTTTCATCAGTTCGAATCATGGGCACTGACATGGCACTGCTCATCAAACCACGCTGAGGTGGTGTCCCACATGCCACAACTAGAAGGACCCACAACTAAGAATGTACAACTATGTACCGGGGGGCTTTGGGGAGAAAAAGGAAAAAATAAAATCTTTAAAAAAAAATAAAGTTGCTTTCGTCTTTTATGTCTCCTAATTATTAAAGAAGACTGGTAAATAAGTTTCTGGTATAGAAAACTGGCTCTTTTGGTGGAATTCTGTGAGATTTAGATGAGTAACTTTTTATATTGTTGAACCAAAAAAAAAGATTGAATGAAAAATCCATATAAAGCAATACCATATATAATTTTTAATAACTGTAAAAGCACCATAATATAGGACACTTAAAATAATACTTCACAGAACGTTAGAAAGAAGCTGTTGGCCAACAAGAAAGAAAGCATACATCCTACATGGTCTTGTCTATCTCGGTCTCACCCCAAATTAATCTGATTCCAACCTGTTGAGATTTCATTTGGATTCATAAATTCAGTATTGGGACATTCCAGAGTTGTGGTAGAACTTTACTGTCTTAAAAAAATGCCACATAAAACACCAAGACTGCTCCCCTGACACTGAGCGTGACCTTTACGTCTCCCTGTGTGAGCTGCATCCTGGGATTCCTGCCTCCTCGCACTCCCGAACACTTGGGCTGCCAACTAATTACACACGTTTATAGGCATAATTTTAAAAATTGCTTAATTATTCTGTTTAAAAATTGATGTTTTATAAAGGCAAGCTTGTTTTATTTACACTATTAGCACAACAGCCAAAGTTCCTCAGGTTTAATCCTATTCAGTAAATTGGTAGTTTAAAACACAAGATGTGAGTTTAAATGATGTCACTGATTTTTCTCAGTAGCTGTATAGCTATGAGGAAGGATTCAACAGACATTTTTAACAATGATACATCACCAGAATAAAGGAATAGTTTCCCAAAGTGTCCAATTTGAAGGACACTTCCCTTAGATGTACACTTACTAACATATTCATTTTAAAAGAAAAATCCACATCATCTTTACAGCCACACCTCTCACATTTTGGGAGACATAGATTATCAAAGCAGCAACAGCACTAAAGCTTGTCCTGCTCACTTCCTCACCTTTCCAGCTTCCCCGATGGAGCTGAAGTTCCTGAAAAAATAGATTACTTCAGAGAAATGGTACTGAAGATTATATACATTATAAACACTTTATTTCATGTATGAACCTATGTGAGTGATTATGTTCTTGGGTATGTTCTCAAGTTTCAGTTTCAAATTAACTCTTTCCCTAGAGAAAGTGACTGTTTAATCAAACCTGCAGAATTCCCAGCATCAGACCACGCACACAGGATCACTTGAACGAATGCTTGTTGAAGGTGAATATGAAGACTTCTGCTCAAAAACTTTCGGGTTCAACTATTTACACTGGAATTAGAGCTCTCAGTAAAACTGAACAAAGAATAAATACCAAAAATTGAAGTAAAAACCAATTTAGGAAAATTCTGAATGCCTGTCAGGCCTCTAATATCCATGGTGACAGCCACCCCTTCTGTTGAAGGAGCTCTCGTTTGTGAAACCACCGTGAGCTCTCCGGTTTGGAAACTCCGCGTAGGCGTTCCAGTATCCTGCACCGTTGGAAGGGGATGCGTTATTCCTGTCCTGGTTTCTGTTCATTCTGCTTGGTTTTTCTGCATGAAGCACACTGTGAAAGGTAACATCGTGTTCATACCGTTCTTTCATTCGGTGTATTTTTTCTCTTGGGACTCCATGAATGTTTCTTCTACATGGAAAAAAATGCAAACAGTTAAGGCAGTACATCAAAATGAGTTACTTGTATTTTACAAGTCCTGTGTTATTACATAGATACACTCCCTAGTCTCAGGATTTAACTCTGACAAAAGCATGTCTTGTTAAGCAATTACCTTTCAGGCTCCACTCCTGTTTTTCATGCTCCCTGCACACCCCCAGACTACCCTAAGCCTGGCAAAGAGCTAAAGCTTCAAAAATGTGTCGTTTCTGGAAATCTCAACTCTGTGCTTCAAGACATAGAAGAAGACCGTGAGAATATTATATATTTGCCTATTGATCGTGCATTTATCTATCATCAATTTATGTCAACCAGTCCCAGATACTTCTAGATGCTTATTAAAACAATCTTCTTAAATTCTAGTGGGCATAAGAATCAACTGGGGATACAGTTAGAAATCTAATTGCCAGATATTCCAACCATGGAATAGGGTCCATGAACTAGAATTTTAACAAACACCTCAGGCAGTTCTGGTGGGGGTGGTCTACAACCCACATTGGAAACATTATCTGCTTGTAACCATAAGGTGAACTAGCCTTATTCCTAAAAAGTACATTCTGACCTCACTGCTTACTTTAAATCATTGACATTACCAAATAGCACAGATAGTGAATATCATAACCCATGCATTCAGTCAACAAGTTAGTATTATTTGGACATTGATTGCTTTATAAATTAGAAGCAGCATCTAGACTGTAAATGAACCACAGACAGTTCAACATCTAAAGATCTTTCTTTAGCCTAAATGCAAAAACACCACTGACATGTGCAATCCCATGCAGAGGAAAGTGCTTTTAAATGTTCATTAATGAAGAAGCATTTTAGCAAAATGTTAAATGTGTCCTTTTAAAGGACCAAGTCCAAGCCAAGATTTTAGTTTTTAGCATTTAGCATTATATTAGAAAACTGACCCAAAACTAAAGTCTCACATCAATAATTCCAAAGTTATCAATTTCCAAGAATTACCATTTCTGGCCTGAAAACTACCATGTCCATTTCCAGCCTGAAAAGATTCTTTTGTTCGGTCTGAAATACCTGAAAACAGCAGGATACAGAATGAGGAACTAGAAAGACAAAGAAGTACCTTGCTAACTCTTGAACGTTGAATTTCCAGCGAGTGTCAGGTTCTCGGAATATAACTTCATAGTTATTTTCAAGTGCCTGATTTTTCAAAAGTACATAAAACATTGAAGACATGGTATGTATGTTTGGGAATGTTTATGCTGCCATTTAACATTTACTACAAATCTTTTCTAAATTTCCTTTTGTTTTACCAGTAATGCAATGCCTTAGTTTATCTTAATAAATACAGTTGGTTCATTCCATACTTAGCCTCTCTCAGATTATATTATGATTCCCAATGATAAATTTTGAACAGTTTCATCTACTATGTAGGAAAATTATGAAGGTTCTTTGTTTTGGACATTTTAAAAAAGAGATAGCTGAACTAGTTTAAAGTATCCCGTCCACAGGTATGAGCAGTGAACTCAGTGGCCTCTCGAAGTCCCATTTATGATTATCATAGACTTACTTCTGTCCAACGCTTGTCCTATTCCTCATGCCTTGGTTGAGAAAGAGCATGCGCCATAGGAACAGAGCTTATGAAATCAAAGTGATTTCCACATCCTGTGCCGCCTCTTCCCTCCAAAAGTAGCTCTCCCTGCTTTGCGTACAGTTTGGCTCAGTGCACTGTGCCCCGTTTCCTGGAGTTTAGGAAACTTACAGCTTCCATATAAACATCCAGATATTCTTTGCATTCATAAATTACTTTCTTTCAAACTGAACTTTCTATTATTATTGTGTTATAAAATACAGAATGAAAAAAGCTAAGTAAAAAGATTTCCTCTTCATTCTTTAGATGGACACTTCTAATTAAGGAAGTTTCAAATATCATATACGGAAATTAATTGCTGGGTCTTACTAATAGCTGTGGATGGCTGAAAAAGATTGTACATTTCCAGAAAATAAAAAGTAAATTTTATTGACTTCCCTTAAGCCTCTCTCAGCTTAACCTCTACTCTTGGGTTTGAGCTAAGCCGGAATGAATTGGGCTCTTCGCGTCCCTGTTCATTGCCCTCTGTGACTGGAGTCACCTTAGTGCTGATGCTCCTCCTTCCCTACATTCACCACGGCCCCATGATCTGGGCCTCAGCAACATGATGAAAGTGGAGTTAGAGAAAAGCACACCTGGAGGTAAGCTATTTTGCCCAAAATTTAAAAAGAAGCCTAAAAATAGACTGCCATGAGCCCAGTTTTGAAGATACTCACTTTACAATGAACCAAGTGGGGATTAAGTGTGACAAGAGTAGAGGACTCAGCTGTCTTCTGCCTGCCCCTGTATGTTTCTAGATCTTTAATCCTTTCTGTACCCAATAGGGAATGAAAACTTATTAGCATAAGAGATGAAGTATGTCTGAAAAGAAATCAGACAAAATTTCAAAATTAAAGAAAAATGTGCATACTGTTTTATTCATCTTACTGTTCTTTTCTATTAATTCTTACAGTAGAGAACTGAGTTATCTTTATGTGTTTATATTTGTACGCTGGTATCTTAATAGGGTTACAGTCTTAATCCTACATCTGTTTTTAAACTAAAAAATTCTGTTGTCCTGGAACTCCCGTGCAGCCACACTACATAGTCCTGAAATCCTCAGCTTCTGGAGACAGAATGTCATCTTAACGTAAGCTACACCTCTGCGGGTAGCACCGGCTAGTCCCATACTGCTCTGCAAGTTTCAGCAGGGGCTCCTGTGTATGCCTTCTCTTAGGAAAACAACCAAGACAGAAGAGCTATCAAGACTTCAGACCAAGGACTATGTTAAAAGTGTACTCTGAGATATTAGCATCTCAGCAAATTTCAGCCATTGAACAGCAGAGAAACACTAAAACAAAACCTCTTTACCTGCTACCTGAGAGAACTACCGTTAATAAATATGAGGTCATGGAAGATCAGAAAAAGAGGAAAGAACAAATGTTTCAACTTTCTCACAAAATGTCCAGAACTGAAAATGCAGAATGATACTTCTTCCTACCATGACTGCATAGGGCTTCATTTCCCAGGCGTGGAGGTTGGTATTATCAATAATAATGGGGGATATGCCATTCCTCATTGCTTTTCTGGCTGCAACACAATGTTATATAACAGTGAACAACATGCGACAATCAGAGAGAAGGGTGAGCGTACTCCATATTTCATTTTTATCACAGACGTCTTCATTACACAACTTTAATGCCACCTATTTCAGAACCCATTAGCAATAATTCCTTTTCCTGGAATCTAGGGAGGTTCTGCTCTGGCATTCTGTTTGGGGGGAAGAAATGGGAGAACTTCTTATTAAAGTTTAATAAAACATTCATTCTGCAGCAGCTACAATCTATGTGCACAATAGGACTTCCCAGGAGTTTGAAAGGAATTTGTCACCTCTTTTCTGGTTCCATTCATGAGCTTCCTCCAGGAAGTCAGGATTGAACTCATAGGCACCATCTTCCCTGAAGAAAAAATCATCCGTGCTGAAAATCAGGGCCTTGGGAAAGTCGTGTTGCAATTGTCTGGAAAGTGGGGAAATAAGAGGTTATTTTATGACTATGCACTGTCATAATAGAAATTATTTCCTTCCATCTCTAACATTTAGCGGTTTATAATCACGAGAACACCAGGTTTTGAGTTGTTGAAATTCAATTTAAAAAGAGATGCTCATTATCTCTAGAAGGTCCGACTCCTTAACAGGAGGCAGGAGAGGGCTGAGAGGCAGTGTGTGTGTTGCCATTCTTGAAACTGAGAAGTGCTGCTCCCCGCCTCTGACTTCTGCAGCAACCAGGACTGACTGTGCATGAAACTCTGGAGGCTGAGTTGAGGGCGTGATGACAGTCTTCCCTTGTGAGCACCCGTCCTCGTCACCATTCCTCTGTGATGCCCCACTGCCCTCCCCTGGGACCTGCCCACTGGTGCCATGCCCCCATGCTGCAGCCCTTCCCTCTGCCCTGTAAACTCTCACCTCTCTTGGGGCCCATCTCCCTGGAGCTCAGTTCTGTGTAAGGACCTGTCTGAGAAACTGGTTCTTGCTGAGGTGTGAAATGGAGACAAGTGATGTGTGTGCTACCCCTATTAGGTAACATGTTTATGTTTTAACGTGACCTAAACCAAAGGGAAAAAAGCACAACAGGAGAAGGAAAGAGATAGACCCAACATTCGCCATGCCTTCCTAAACCTCAGTCAGTCTCTCTAAATCTGAACATATCAAAGAAAAAAGAAAAACCATCAGGAGTCCCCCCTTTAAAGCAAAAAAAAAAAAAAAAAGATCTGCACAAAATAACTTTAAAGAGGTGTTTCTACTTGAAATCCTTATTCAGACTATTTTTGGGGAGAAGATGGATATTACATCAGGCAGTGGGGGGGGCAAATCTCTGAGCCCCCTTTCCTCGTCTGTGAAGATGGAGAATGATGTCTCCTGTCCCGCAAGCTTATGATGACGATCTCGTCACGTGCGAAAACACCGAATGCAGCACCTGACACGAGTGTCCGTTTCTTCCTTTTCCCCCAGCACTCATGGGCTGATTCTAACTTCACAACCAATGCAACAGGCAAAGAATATACGGCCCAATGGCCCTGCTCAGAATAAAAGGATATTTAAGAGTTGGAGGGGAAAAAAGTTGGAGAATGACAAGAGTGGGAAATGCAGAGAAAGCAGAGCTAGTCAACTCTTTGTGGTTTGTTCTCCATCAAGAAGAATTATCTTTTATCGGGAAAGAAAAAAATAACACAAGGCTCGGGAGCTGCCGATATCATGCACCTAAGCTGCTCTGAAAGACCTGGGTTCAGTTCTTGACTCTCCCACTGTCCAGTCATGTGATCTGTTTCTCTAAGCTATTTTCTTGACTGAAAAACACAGATAATAATCACTACCTATTAAACAGAGCTGCTAGTGAGGCTCAAATAGGCAGGTATGGGAAAACATTGTGCAAACAGAAAGGCACTTTACAAATGTAAAGTACTGTTATTTTATTAATAATAATAACAAATGAGGTCAAATTTACCAACCCAGACTGCTTACAGGCCACCGTAGTAAAATACATTGGACTGTGTAGGTAATCTTGCAATTACTGCAAGCGAATTAGAGAATATGGCAATGCATGAGAGAGAAAGACCAAAAATAAAGCAAATGCCTCACTTTTCAAAAATAAGTGACCACATTCAGAAAGAGGAAACAAATAAACACCTCTGCCAAAATTCTTTGGAAGGCTTGATTACATCTAAAAAGAAAGCAGCAAGGATAGCTGGAAAAGTAATTGCAAACTAAATACATTTTCTTTTGAATGGGCTGTGGTGGTAAACAGGGAAAGTCAATGGACGTAATCTTAAATCTTGATTTCAACAGGAATCTGACAGTCTTTCTTGATAGCTTTGTGGGAAAATGTGGACCAGAAGATAGTATATTTTAATACCCAGAGAATATTAGATAATTATCCAGCTCATTAAACATTTATTGGGCACTCAACATGTGCCAAACATTACATGAAGTGTTAAGGTACAAAAATAAAATAAAGTAGGTGCTTTCAAGGAATTCACAGCCAAGCCAAGGAGCCAGACCCTCACGTCTGGCCTAACACACAGGGAAAAGGGCTGCACAAACGAGGGAGATACTTAAGAACTTGGGGTTGGGAACAACACATGCTGACAGGAGACCACGTCTGACCTGGTCCTTGAGGGATGGGGAGAACTTTGCCTCTTGGGGAAGGAGCTAAGAGCACAGGAGGCAAGAGGAAGAAGCTAACGCCAAAGGGCTTGTGACGAGCACGGGGCTTTAGGGAAAAACGAGAACAAAGACACTATGTGTTAAAAGTGGCACATCGTATTTGAAGCACTTCTCGATTCTGAGTGCTGCACAACTTAAAGAGAAAGTTAGCAAGCTGGAATCTATCCAGAGAGGAGTGACCAGGTAAATATAAGGTCTGAAAACAGCCACGTCAGATGAGCAAAGATCATCAAAGGCATGTGGGGTGTTTAAGCTGAGAGCAGATGATAGAAGTGATCATGGTAGTTATCCTCAGATACTGAGAAGTCTGTTGTGTGGAAACAGATCGAAGTTATTTTGTGGGTCAGCAATTTGGGTTGGGCTCAGCTGGGCAGTTCTGCTGGTCTCGCCTGGGACCACTCAGGCAGCCACAGTCACCTGACAAGTGACGGGGCTGATGGTCTAGGGAGGCCTCATTCACATGGCAGTGGTGCTGGCTGCCAGCTGGTTGTCGATCCATGTGGTCTCTCATCCTCGAGGAGGCTAACCCAGGCCTCCTCACAAACTGCAGTATTTCAGGAGGGCAAGAGTGGAAGCTGCTAGGCTTCCACCCATTCTGTTCGTCAAAGCACAGCACTATGCTGGCCCACATTGAAGGGGTACGAAAACAAAGGATGGACGAGGTGGCAAGAAAGTGTGGCCATTTTAAATCTACCAGTTATAAAGTGACATGAAAGAAAAGTATAAAGATTTGATGAAACATATTTGCATAGTTTCCATATAAATGTCTTTTATCTGACTTCGAAGATACTCAAACTGAAAGACCCAAATCAAAAGTCCAAACTTCAACCCCCAATGCAAACAGTTATTGTAAAGACACATCAGAAAAATCTAGGGCAGCACCAAATGCATTCTCAGGTGTGTCTATTTTATATTTGTGAACACACTTTTTAAATTATTTCCATCAATATTATCTAGTCTAAATACTGAAAGCTACGTTCAGAGGTTAAATAATAGTGTATAACTTATTTTCTTTATCTTTTGTGTATTAAGTTAAGAAACTATGGATATTGGTTCTAAGATTTTTTTCTTTTTGGTCCTAGATTTGATATCCCTTCTAAACGTGGTTTCACTGGTTTTCCTCTTAAGTCTGCCACTCATAGGTTTTGTTTGGGTTTTTCACCATTTTCAGAGTTGAATTTTTCTTTTCATAAACAGAGCCTTTTCTACTCTTGTTTTCCTCTTTATGGTTTATGTTACATATTTGAAGTTAATACTCTCTAATGTTTGTTTTAAAAAAGCTTTAAGGCATGAGTGTCCAATTCACATTTTATTTGAATCCTATTCCTTTCTAGAAAATAAAAACAAAACGCAACAAAAAAACTACTGCCCTTCTTGACTGTAAAATTTTACCTTAGAGTAAAAGGGAAATTGTTCAGGACCACCATTTCCTGAGACGTATCTGACTGCAGCCTTCAGGCTCCTCCTAACAAACGGGCAGGCAGAAATAGGAGCTTTTCGCCTATACAGCTTCTCAGCTCTGATGGGATTTGGGAGAGGGGGGGTCTGCAGGATCCCCCTGAATGATCATCCCTTCAAAAACTCGTTTTATCTTGCCCTGATGTTAAATTAGCACTGGCAGCCACGTAGCATCTTGAATATGCAGGACAATAAAATCTCGCCTAGCTAAACAAAGAACTGATTCAACAGACAATCTTGAGATTCTCAAACTTAAGTGGAAGCAATAAATACCATTCCATCAGCTTCAGAAGTGATGAGGATAATGCCCCAGCTCTAGCTTTCTTTATGGTGGTCAGGAGTCTCATGCATTAGGGAAATTGAGAGAATGAAAACAAAAGAAAAGGGAAAAAATAGAAAGACAATTACTTCCACATAAATTTCACCTCCCCAGCTTCCCCCCAAATTCACTTAAAATCACTACTGTAAGAGAAATTCAGGTACTAATCTTGATTTCACAACTTATCCTTCTTCCGTGTAATTGTTTATTTCATAATAGAGAACCATGAAAATATATTTAGATATGTTAGTCACTCACTCACTCACTCACTCACTGACAAAGTCCAACTATGTAATTTTGAGTTGTACTCCCAACTTTTTATTATGGAAATTTTCAAACATGCAAAAATAAACAGAATAATATAACCATTTCCCATGTACCCACGACCCTACTTCAACAATTATCATCACTCCCTCATACTTCATTTCACCAAATATCTCGTCAGTGCTCAAATCTCCCTGATTGTCTCATAAATGTATTCCTACAGTTGGTTTGTTGGAATCAGGAGCCAACAAGAGCCACATGTTGCATTTGGTCGCCATGTCCCTTAAGTGTCATTTATTCTATACGTTTCCCTCTCCTTTTTATTTTCACCTCAACTTGTTTTTCCCCACCACCTTTTATATTTATAAAATGTTCAAACCTATAGAAAGAAGTTGAAAAATAATACAATGAACACCTCTTACCCTTCATCTACAGTCACCAGTTGTTAAGGTTTTGCCTCACTTATTTTATGTCTCTGACATATATTTTTGATAAACCATTTGAAAATAAGTTGCAGACATCATGACCCTTTGTTCCTAAATTCCTTGTCAGGTATCTCCTAGGAATATAGAGGAATATCTCCTCCATAATACCATTATCACATCTAAAAATTAACATTAACTTATAATAGCTAATGTTAATAGATTTTAAAATTTCTCCAATGATCCCAATAATATCTTTCACTGGTTTAAGTACTGCATTTGGTTTTTATGTCTCTTTAGTGTCCTTTAATCTGGAACTGTCCTTATGCCCTCTTTGGTTTCACTTTATGAAGAGTCCAGGTCACTTGGCTTGAGAATGACCCACATTCTGGGTTTGGCTGATTGTTTCCTCAGGATTAGATCCAGGGTAAACATTTTTGGAAGGAAAGTACAGAGGTGATGTTTGTGGACTTCTGATTGCACATAATGACAGTTTGTACCAGCAGGCTAAGTTTGATCGCTTGGCTAAATGGTGGTGTCAGCCAGATGGCTCCATTGTAAAGGTACATGGTTTCCCTTGTGATATTGTGTAATGGGGAGGGGGAGGTGAAACTGTGAGACCCCATGTATCCTGCTCCCCAAGAATCTTTCCCTCAATGATCTTTACTGTCATTGCTGATCACTGCCTGAATCGATTATTACACCGGGAAATGCAGAATATTGATTTTCTCATTATGTAGTTTCTTCTGTATTTACTAGGTGGCGTTGTCTTGTAAAGAAGAGCTTTCTTCCCCCTCCCCTTTTAATAACCCTTACCATCCTTATTCTTTATGATGCTCAAATTGTCCCAAATTTGGCCAGCAGGTGACCCTTCAAGCTGGCTCCAGTGTCTTTGTCTACACAAACCTTAAAAATATTGCTTTTCCTTTCTAGTTAGCAAAGAAATACACATTCACTGCAGGATATTTTGAAACAGAAAACTGGAAAAAAATATATTCCCCCATCTAAAAATAATTAACATTTTGATCTTCTTTCCGAGAGAGAAAGAGAGAGAGAGAGAGACAGAGAGAGAGAGGTAGGTGGGTAGAGAGAATTTCTTTTGTTTCATCTTGTGTTTTGTTACATAAAAATAGAAGCACAATACAGATCATACCAACTTTTCACCAAACTTAGTTCCATAGCAATTATTTCTCACATCATGAAATATTATTATATAACATTATTTTTAATGATTATGACATAGTTTTAGGCATTTAGTTTGTTGGGGACAAACTAAATTGATTACTAGCAAGATTAAATATTTTTTCTTATGTGTGCTGGTCAATTAGAGATATTCTTTTGTGAGTTTCATTTTCGTGTCCTTTGTCTGATTGTTAATAAAACTTCCTTATTGGGAGGTGTATCTCTTTCTTATTAAATATGTAAGATTCTTGAGTACATCAATTACTTTTTAACTTTGTTTATAATAAATTCTAACATAAAAGTCTAAATTTTTAGAGATTTTTCTAGTCCCATGTATCCATCTTTTATTTTCTACTTTCATCCTTTGATGATACATTTACAACAGTCTTTCTACATAAATGCTCATCTACGTTCCATTGCATTTTACTCCCCAGGCCATCTAAACTTTTATTTTGGTATGTGGCATCGGTTAAGGATCTAACTTCATTGTTTTTTTCCATGTGGTAACCTGGTTATCCTCAAACCATTGACTGAATAATTCATAAGTTCCCCATTGTTTTGAAATACTTTTGATTATACACTAAATGATAAACAATTATTAGGCCTGTTATTGGACTTCCTATTGTGTTCTATTAAGCTTGATATGTAAGTTCTTCTTCATTATCTGCTTTTTGAGTATTTTCTCATTTTCTTGATTATATTCAGTAGTTGGGAATCTTTCCCATATGAAATTTATACTTATTTTGTTGGCGAGACATTTCTGAACAATATCAAATAAAAAGGTACTCGCTTCTTGATGTCTTTCATTCCTCTCAGGGTGGGCTAAAGTTGTTGTTCCAATAAATTTTCTTTTTTTTAAAGAGTGCTAAGCACTAAAACAAGAGCTTGGCATATATTATCTCTCCTTAACCTTTATAACAACTTGATAAAGTAAATACTGTTTTCTCTAGTTTTAGATAAAGAGACTAAGTGTTCAAGAGGTTAAATAACTGGTCCAGATTTACACAGCGTGGATGTGGTGCTGCCAGAATTTCACCCCCAGTCTATACAGAGTCAGGGCACACGGGTGGTACACACTTTGTGAGTTCCTGCAGATCTGAGAAAGCCCTTCTGTGGTCTGCACACATTAGCAAGTTGGCTGGATGAGAATTATTGGATTACAACCCCTCCCCGCAGATGTTCATAGTTCGTTTGTTTCAGTTAGAAGTGGGTTCAATTGCATTCAACAGAAAACTCAGATAACAGTGGCTTTTTAAAAATTTATACATATATGTATCTATATCTATCTCTATATATATATATCACGTGTGAAAAATCCAGAGGTGGAATCCAAGGCTGTATACATGGACCCAGGTCAACATGAACCAAGCGTCTGCCATCTTTCTTTTTTCCCACAAGTATACATGAAACATGTGTCTGCCATCTCTTAGCACGCGGCTTCCGTCCATTCATTCTTCCGTTCTGCGCCTCCCGGTGGGCACAGGGTGCCACTGCAGCTCCACATTCGAGTTTATATTTGACATAGCAGGAAGAGGCAAGGGAGACTTGAAAACATAGTTTTACAGTTGGCACATTGCCACACCTAACAAAAAGGAACTAAGGAAGTAGGAATAGTTAATGAACAGCTTCTGCAGCAGTCTTACCAGGATATGTCTTGGTATTGAATTTATTTAACACTTTTGTTTAGGTCTTCAACTCAGAAATATGTTCTACTGTATCTGTAATTGTTGCTTTGGTTATATTTTTTCTGGTTCTATTCAGTTATATTTATTCTCACATTGTCTTCTATGTTACTGTTTGAGTTCCTGCATTGTGATTCTGCTCATCTCTATCTCTAGCGGACTTTAAAATTCCAACATTTACTTTAGAGTCTCTTTAAAAAATATATATCTCATTTAGCTCCTTTAAAATTTGTTTCTGCTTCTTTGCCAACTCCTTTCATATTTCAGACTCCTTATTATCATTTTTCTTTCATGTTGTTATAGGAATTTTTTAGGAAAAACCTGTAAACATATACAAAGGCAAAAAAATTTCTATGCATATATATAGATATCATATATATATCAAAGACCTGTATACCCACCACCTGGAGCTGATAATTGTTAACATTTTCTCATATTTGTTTAGTTGGCTTAATATTCAACCAACCCTCTCCCTTAACTCTGGCATTCCCAAATACTTTTACTCTACTTCTCTTCTCCCTTTTCCACAGCACTTTTCACCTTCTAACACGACATACAATCTCCCTCTAGTTTACATCCATTTCCCCACCTCTGGCATATTTGGTCCATGAGAGCAGGATCTCTGTTTTGTTCACTGATGACTCCCAAGTACCTAGAACACTGCCTAAAACACAGTAGGCGCTCAATAAATACTGTTGAATGAATAAGTGAAGGAAAATTATATTTTTTAGATCTATTCATGTTGATATATAGATTTAGTCCACTCCTTTTAACTGCTATGTAGTACTCCATTATCAGCATAATAATAAACATAGCTAACATTTACAAAGTGCTTATTGTGCTCCAAGCACTATTTTAATGGCTTGACTGTTCTCCTATAATGCTCAAATACACCTGTGAGATAAGTACTGATAGTAAGTCCCATGTTACAGATGAGGAAATTAAGACCAGTGAGTGGATACAAAAATCAACAAAGAGAAATCAGTTGTGTTTCTAAACACTAACAACAAAACATCTGAAAAAGAATTAAGAAAACAATCCCATTCACACTTGCATCAAAAACAATAAAATACTTGGGAATAAATTTAACTAAGGAAGTGAAAATCTGTACACTGAAAACTACAAGACTTTGATGAAAGAAACTGAAGAAGACACAAAACTGGAAAGATATTCCATGTTCATGGATTGGAAGAATGAATATTGTTAAAATGTCCATATTAACCAAAGCTATCTATAGATTCAATGCAATCTCCATCAAAATTCCAATGGCATTTTTCACAGAAATAGAAAAAACAATCCTAAAACTTATATGGAACCACAAAAGAACCTGAAAAAAGCCAAAGCAATCCTGACAAAGAAGACAAAAGCTGGAGGCATCACACTTCCAAATTTCAAACTATAGTACAAAACTATAGAAATCAAAACAGTATGGTACTAACATAAAAACTGGCAGATAGACCACCGGAACAGAATCAAGAGCCTAGAAATAAACACACATATATACAGTCAACTAATATTTGACAAGGGAGCCAAGAATACTCAATGGGGAAAGGACAGTCTCTTCAACAAATGGTGTTGAGAAAACTGGATAACCCCATGCAGAAGAATGAAAGTGGACCCCTATCTTTCTTTTTTAAGATTTTTTATTATTTTCCTTTTTCTCCCCAAAGGCCCCCCAGTACATAGTTTTATATTCTTCGTTGTGGGTCCTTCTAGTTGTGGCATGTGGGACGCTGCCTCAGCGTGGTTTGATGAGCAGTACCACGTCAGCGCCCAGGATTCGAACCAACGCAACACTGGGCCGCCTGCAGCGGAGTGCACGAACTTAACCACTCGGCCACGGGGCCAGCCCCCTGGACCTCATTCTTACACCACTAACAAAAATGAACTCAAGGGGCCGCCCGGTGGTGCAGCTGTTAAGTTCGCATGTTCCACTTGGGCGGCCTGGGGTTCACCGGTTCGGATCCCGGGTGCGGACATGGCACCACTTGGGAAGCCATGCTGTGGTAGGCGTCCCACATATAAAGTGGAGGAAGATGGGCACGGATGCTAGCTCAGGCCAGTCTTCCTCAGCAAAAAGAGGAGGATTGGCAGCATATGTTAACTCAGGGCTAATCTTCCTCAAAAAAAAAAATGGATCAAAAACTTAAACATAAGACCTGAAACCATAAAACCCTTAGGAGAAAACAGGGAAAAAGCTCCTTGACACTGGTCTTGGCAGCAATATTTTGAGATATGACACCAAAAGCACAAGAAACAAAAGCAAAATTAATAAGTGGGACTACATCAAAGCAAAAAGCTCCTGCACAGCAAAGGAAAAATCAGCAAAATGAAAAAGCACCTACTGAAAGGGGGGAAATATCTGCAAATCCTATATCTGATAAGGGGTTAATAGCCAAAATATATGAAGAACTCATACAACTCAATAGCAAAATAACAAACAACCCAATTTAAAAATGGGCAGAGGATCTGAATAGATATTTTTCCAGAGAAGACATACAAACAGCAAACAAGTACATGAAAACACACTCAACATCACTAATCATCAGGGAAATGCAAATTAAAACCACAATGAGGTATCAGCTCACACCTGTTAGAATCACCATTATCAAAAAGACAAGTGATAAGTATTAGTGAGGATGTGGAAAAAAGCCTGGTGCACTGCTGGTGGGAAAGTAAATTGGTGCAGCCACTATGGAAAACACTATGGAGGTTCCTCAAAAAATTAAAAATAGAACTACCATATAATCCAGCAATTCCTCTTCTGGGTATATATCCAAAGGAAAGGAAAACAGGATCTCAAAGCGTTATCTGCACCCCCATGCTCATAGCAGCATTATCCACAATAGCCATCAACAGATGAATGGACAAAGAAAATGTGATATATAGAGAGAGAGAGATAGATATAGCTCTCTCTATATATATTTATATAACATATACATACACAGAATGGACTATTATTCAGCCATGAGAAAGAGGAAATCCTGCCATTTGCAACAACATGGATGAGGCTTGAGGGCATTATGCTAAATGAAATAAATCAGACAGAGAAAGACAAATACTGTACGATCTCACTTATACATGGAATCTAAAAAAGTCGAACTCATAGAAACAGAGAGTAGAGTGGTGGTTACCAGGGGCTGAGGCAGGGAGGAAATGGGGAGTCATTGGTCAAAGTGTACAAACTTCCAATTATAAGATTAATAAAGTCTGGAGATCTAATGTACAGCATGGTGATTATAGTTAATACTGTATTATAAACTTTAAAGTTGCTGAGAGAGTAGATCTTAAATACTCTCACCACAAAAAAGAAATGGTAATTATGTGGCACAATAGGGGTGTTAGCTAACATTACACTGGTTATCATTTTGCAATATATAAATGTATGAAATCAATACATTGTACACCTTAAACTTATACAATATGTCAATTACATCTCAGTAAAGCTGGTGGGGAAAAAGACCAGTGAGCAGTACAGCTAAATTAAAACCTCGGCTTCTGGTCCCGGAGCTACACACTCAAGCCCGAGGCTTGCGGGCTATAAGGTACACACACCACCTTTTCTCCAGGGACTTGCAGGTGGTTTGCAGTTCTCCCTATGATGGACGAGTTTCACTGGACGTCACCGTGCCCCTCTCCTTGTGTACATGTGGAATGTTTCCTGAGGGCATAGACCTCAAGGGGAAAAGCTACAGAATCTTTTTTCGTTTGTTTTTGAGAGAACAGAGCAGAGCAGATGCTGTTTAAAATTTCCTTCTTTCCTTCAGAAAATTGTTCTCTGATAGAATAGATGCTCCATGAAGGTGGGGATTTCTGTCCCTTTTGCTCACTGCTCTATTCCAAGCATCTAGAAGAATGTCAGACACATGAGAGACACTCAATAAATATCTGGTGAATGTATGAATGGTTCTTGAATGTTAGGCTCTGTTGCCTTAATTATGCAAACTTTTTTTGGGCTCCAAACTGTGTGAGGAGAATTTCTATTTACTCATCTTTGTACATTGAGAATTTGACCCAAACCTCAGATTTACCCCCTAGTGGGGACTGGGAGAGAGGATTCTTCTGGGTTCCCACTTCTGAATGTTATTGCAATTCCCCTAGAGAACTTCAAACTGGGAGGTAGGAACCCCAACAGCCTGAAGAGAATGGGGAGGGAGCGGTGGCTGTAAACGTCCTGGGACAGTCTCCCTGAGGCCTGGTGTGGCCTGACCTTCCTGGTGCTCTAACTGCCACACCAAGGTGGAGCGCCGCTCTTGGAGAGATGGACCTCAACCACCGCCTGCCCATGGGTACCACCGAACCACAGTGGCTCAGAGGACTCCAGTGAAGAGCTCCCAGTCTGTTCTGCTGCTCACTCTTGCCCTCACCCCTCACGCCTCCAAAGTGGGGCATGTTTATGAGATCCAAAACCAGACTCCTAGGGAGCCCTCACATTTCACTCTATGCAGCGGAAATGCCTTTTAGTATCTCGCATGTGAACAGCATGCTTCCAGACAATCCTGCCGTGGTACAGGTTTCCCCCACATTTGTGTTCTGTTGGCCGATTCAGCCATGCTCAGAAGAGCGGCAAGTCAGAAGCACACTTACCTCAGTGTTCATTTGTTTTTCGCTGTGTTTTCCCAAAATGTCATAAATCAATTACAGACAACAGAACAGTGGGCGTACAGGAAAACTGTCACGTTGGGCTCTTTTTGACAGCTGCTTAAATGGGAAAGCAGCTGCACCTTTAATCCCTTTTTAGTATAACTATTGGGTGAAGGAGACGGCACATCAAACATTTTCACGTGTAAAACATAGGGATGGTTTTCTTGTGCACTAAATTGAAGAGAACTCTGGGGTGAGTGGTTCTATTCCTTTTTTTTTTTTTTTCCTCTTATCTATTCTCCACAGCCCATTCATTCTCTTATATTTCTCTTTATGTGAATAATCTCCCTTTTGGTTTTGTTCTTTACTCAAGACCCATGCTGACATCTGAGCTGCCAACTCTTAGGAAGCTTCTGGCATTAACAAATCCATCAAACACTTAGTGATTTAGGCCTACTATGTGCCAGCGCTTCTGAGGAGCTGACCAGAACAAAGTTCCTAATCTCACAGAGCTCATATCACATCTCATGAAGCTTAGATGCTAGTGGAAGAAACAGATAAGAAGTGAATAAGTATATGTCAGGTGGTGCTAATGCAAGGAAGAAAAGAAAGTCCAATCACAGGGCAAAGAACGTTGGAAAGACGCTACTCGAGACAGCAGAGAAAGACCCTTTCTGTGGCATATCCTTAAAAGTGAAAAAGAACGTTGAAATACCCCAGCTATACAATCATACTTCAACAGGATTCCCCAACAACTGTGAAAAGTGGGTGTGAGTGTTTGTCCGTGAACATCCTTGGTGAGACCACTTTGTGTATCATGAAACCCAGAGTCTCAGAATTGAACGCTTGATTCTCTGATCCTAACGTCCTCATTTATAAAATAAACACAACCCTATCTTAGGGTTACTGTAAAGCTCCAATAAGCCAGGAAAGGCATACAGTCTGCACTCAGTAATGTGGGCATTCTCTTCTTTCTCCATTTCCCCTCCCCATTCCCAGGCCCTCTCCCCAGGCCACATGCATGATGCAACAGAGATCTTTATGAAGGAACAATTAGAAATTAAACTAATTTTTCTTTATCAGACTATTTCCTCAATCCATACAGCCTAGATATCTTTAGATAACCTGTAGTGAAAATAATTTCTTATTGGGTTCCTCTAGAGTCTGAATGGGCCTGGAATGGCACCATGATAGAGAAGAGTCCATTGAAATGCCATAAGGACACTAAGGCCCTGTGTTGAGTTATAAACATCCTGCCATGTGAGCTGAAGAGGACAGACTCCAGACACCTTAGGAGTTGGGTGTTGACTACATCTCTCACCAACACATTACAATCAAGATAAATATATGAATACTTACTAAAAAATCTAAATCTCATCTCCTCCCATTGCCCCCAATGAAACCAAATTAATAAAGAAAATAAGTTTCCTGGCATTTTTTTTATAGCAGAGGAAACATATCATCAACGCTGACAAATAATAAAATGTAGCTTCCTTATCCTGACAGCTGAAATCCAGGTAAGCTTAGCCCTCTTAATAGGGCCTTTAAGTGTTTTTTCACACAACAGATCAAAACCAATCTAATTACGCTTTCACCAGGTCACACCCACTAGCCTCTCCTTTTCGCACAGAAGAAAAAACTCTGGCCTAGAAATAAAGAGAAGTCAACACCATTACCTTGATCAAGATTTTTTTTTTTTTTTTAAGGAAGACTGGCCCCAAGCTAACATCCGTGCCCACCTTCCTCTACTTTATATGGGGGAGCCTGCCACAGCATGGCATGCCAAGTGGTGCCATGTCCGCACCCAGGATCGGAACCAGGGAACCCCAGGCTGCCAAGAAGTGGAACATGCGAACTTAATCGAACTTAATCGCTGCGCCACAGGGCCAGCCCCAATCAAGATGTTTAACTTCTCAGAGCTTAGTGTCTTGGGCTTGGACTAGATGAACACTAAGGAACTTCCTATACATCTCCCGAGATTTTCCTATGAAAACACTCTTCCCTATTGATTTCTTTCTCTATTTCTGCTGCCTCTCTAATCATAAGTCACAGCTGTAATATTATATTGCCCCAGTTCAGCAGGGTCTTCCTCCACTCTCCCAATGGCTCCAGGACTGCCGGGGTGGTGACTCTCTTGTAAAGTTGGGCAACCTTTCCAGTAAGTGATTATAAACACACACTGCACTGTATATTCTTACTGTTAAACATGTATAGCATTTATAGTTCTCATTCATCGCAACCCCCAGAGAGAGGTATTGCGAGGACTCTCAGCAGTGGAGAGGCGAGATGTAGACCCACATTAGGAAAATCATTAAAAATATAAAAAGTTAACAGTTTCTCCAAGTAAACCTAAGTGAATAAAGATCTGAGATGTCACCTGCCTGATACTCTGTTTTCATATACTTGGAATACTGCAAACTCTCTATTTTGACTTTGCTTTATGAGAGCCCTGGCCTCATAAATAAAAACACCATCATCAAGGTCTGCTGGCTAGAAGCACTGTGCAGTGGGTGTGCTTTGAGGTCTAACTACTCACCACTTACTAAGCTAATTGATCCCCTCTTCTCACTGCTTCCCGTATTTCATTGGTCATAAAGTACACCATTGCTCCCATCTCTGTCTTATCACTGTATCACAACAGGACAGCATCCTTTCACTTTCTTGGAAAGCTCTAGTGCCAAGACATGATGAAAAGGTATTTCTCTCTCTTTTTTTTTAAAGATTGGCCCTCAGCTAACATCTGTTGCCAATCTTTTTTTCTTCTCCCCAAAGCCCCCCAGTACGTAGTTGAATATTCTAGCTGTAGATCCTTCTGGCTGTGCTATGTGGGATGCGGACTCAGCACGGCCTGATGACCGGTGACATGTCCACATCCAGGGAACCCTGGGCCAATGAAGGAGAGTGTGTGAACTTAACCACTCGGCCACGGGGCCGGCCCCAAGGTATTTCTCTTGACGGAAATCCATATTATCCAGAGATATGAATGAGGAGAAAAGAAAGCAAGCATTCTTTGTGCTTAACTGAATCCACATTACAAACCATTTGTGCTGGTGCCAAAAGGAACTAGAACAAAGGATGTGACATGTACTAGAACGTGATTCCCAGACTTTGCATTGATTGATACGTAAAGATTCAAAGAAATTCCAAGGAACAGACATAAGGTTGACAACTTCCAATTTTTCAAATACGGCCACTAAAAAAAAAGGAAAGACTACCCTCTACTGTTGCTATTTCATTTCAAAAGGACAATTTGGTGGTATATCCATGCAATGGAATATTATTCAGCCATAAAAAGTAATGAGGTTCTGACACATGCTACAACATGAATGAACCTTGAAAACATCAAGCTAAGTGAAATAAGCCAGACACAAAAGGACAAACATTGTATGATTCCACTCACATGAGGTGTCTAGAGGAGTCAAATACACAGAGACAAAAAGTAGATCAGAGGGTACCAGGGGCTGAGGGGACGGGGGAATGGGGAGTTATTGCTTAATGGGTACAGAGTTTCTGTTTGGGGTGATAAAATTTTGAAACAGATAGTGGTGATGGTTGCACATCATTATGTAATTAATGCCACTGAATTGTACACTTAAAAAATGGTTAAAATGGCCCCAAAAGGGGACATTTTCACACACAGAGTAGAAAGCATAGAGGTAAACAGGTCATCCAGATGCTTTCATTGAGGGAGGATGAAAGGGTAAGTGCAGATCCAAGTGAGTTGTCAGTTCAGCTGTGGAAACAGAGAGTTCTGGATCATCTGCTGAGAGTGAGAGAGTCTTGGGATTGGAATCTTATTTCTTCTATCAGCTCTGTACCCCGTTGTCCAGCTTTTACTGTTCTCCATGATCCGGCCTTGGGTTTATCTAACCAACACATTCACTAACATGAACCATCCACTTCAGCCAAGCCATTCTCCTCACCAGCCTAAGAGACCACCCAGCTCTTTCCCATCTCCGTCTCCTTTCATGTTGCTAATCCCTTCCCTCTGTTCAGCCACATCCTCCCCATCTTCCAGGCAGCTCAAGAACCACCTCCACATGGAAGAGATGATCTCTTCCCTTATTATCCAGTCTTTCTAATCACCCTCAGGGACTCCCCTGGCCTTGAACAGCAACAACATATAAGACGCTATTCCCCCTTAGACTTTACTTACCCACTGTAGTGTATTGATTACTTCCCATTTGGCGGTCTTGTGCAGGCTCCTTCTCTTAATTTTATTTGGTATGTACCTTACTAAGCAAGTACTAATAGTCTTACAAGCACTCGGTGAATACTATCATTGTTTATTAGTGAATAATAACAATAGTTGATATTTATGTAGCCCACGCGTTCCACAGTGTTATCACATACATAATCATAGGATCATTGTTTACCACAGTATCTTAAATCCTCACAATAAACTTACTTATGGAACATTAGCTTTATTTTAAGGATAAAGAACTTGACGTGTTGAAGAACCCAGTGACCTATGCTAGTTGGTATACTAATTAATGAAAACTAATAATAAAATATTTAGTAATTAGTTCATAAGTAATTAAAATCAATTGCCTCGTGGATTTAAAAAGTTTCCTAGCATATCTCCAACTGAGAGTGAACCTAGGAAAGCCTTTTGATAGAGAAGATGACATTTATTTAGTTATTTAATAAATGCTTTGCCACACAACTTGAGTCTATCTAGTCAAGTTATTTAACAAAACTATTTTCACCTTTAAAAAGTTAACAAGTAATACACAGGGGCTGGCCCCATGGCCGAGTGGTTAAGTCCGTGCGCTCCGCTGCAGGCAGCCCGGTGTTTCGTTGGTTCGAATCCTGGGCGCGGACATGGCACTGCTCATCAAACCATGCTGAGGCAGCGTCCCACATGCCACAACTAGAAGGACCCACAACGAAGAATGTACAACTATGTACTGGGGGGCTTTGGGGAGAAAAAGGAAAAAAAATAAAATCTTTAAAAAAAAAAAAAACAAGTAATACACATTCGTTGTAGAAAAATGAGAAAATAAGTCAGGGGGGAAAAGTCTATAATCCCACTATCTAATGTCAACTATCAACAGATATCCACCTTTTGAAAGATTTGTTAATGAGTATAAGGAGACTCCCTTTCTTTGAACAGAAAATGGGACTTTTGCGTATATACAGAGGTAGCTTTGTTAACAAGCTTTTTAACTTAACCGTGTGTGAGTACAAATATATTTGCATGTCAAATATACACCTACTTCCCATTAATGACATGACTTACAAGTCCACCCTCTATTTTTGAGTGTTTAAGTTGGCTCACGTTCCTCCTATCATAAAAAAACTGTGATGAACTTTCCTCTACATTCACGCGCTTGTCCAGCGACTGCCTCTGGATGAATTGCTGGAAGCAGCGCTTACAAGTCAATGGTAAGAATCTATTTTTGAGATTTTTTTAAATGAAATAGAGGTAATAAAACAGATTTAGGGGACACACTAATTTCTTAGTCCTCTCATGTACTTAAAAATATTTTAAACCAGATAAAACTCCAAGTGTTTTTTAATATGTCCAAAGAATTTAAATAGATGGTTTCCACATTCCAGCCCCTTTAAACTATGAAAACATAGAGGTGAAAAGCATAGAAATCTAATATTGATTTGGAAGACATGACATACCCTAATTTTAAAAACATTTTTATTATTTTTTTAATCAAATGAGAAATAAAAGTTAAGCAGGAAAAAAGATGAACCTGCATTTGTAGAAATGATCTCCTCCAATTTTTAAAGAAAAACATTTTTATTTTTCTGATTCAAGAAATACATGGTCATTATAAAAAATGTGGAAAACACAGAAAATACGAACATGAAGAAAATACGAATTTATCAGAATCCAACGATACTTAAGACGGCCTTACAGTTTTACTACTTTCTACACGTGTATTTTTTAAGAACTTGCCATTCTCCTTCTCTCCCCCACCTGGCCCCCCAAAAAAGTGGGGAAGGCAGCCCCTTGAGAGCCCTGGCCTGTGACATCCACACCATTTCACCCTCCCTCCTTGCTGAGCTGCGTCCTGCTTCCTTGCTGACTTCCCAGATTTCGGTATAAATGCACAACCCCCCTCCCCCCCCCCAAAGCAGGGCCAAGGCTCCTCTGCTCCCGGAACCGCCAAGGCCCAGCCTAAAGGGAGGACTCGCCAAGTCAACTTCCAGTTGCCTTCTTCACTTCGGAGCCACGCTTCTCCCCAGGAACACCGTGAAGATTTCTCTCAGCTGATCAACAATTTAAGCAGTAACTAATACCTCTTAAAATTTATACAGCACTTTAAAATTTAACAAGTTCTCTCATACACATACACTCTTCCCAAGCGCCATCTGAAGTACCCAGAGCAGCGACGGCCTCTTACAGGAAAGGAAACTGAGGCGCAGAGAAGTTGAGCAAAGATCGTAGCCAGGGAGTGGCAGAGCTTGGATCTGAAGCCATCAACTGACTCCAAGGGGAGAGCTCTTTGCCCAGCCATTATTAACAAACCGTTTTTAAATCTGACAATTAGAAATTAAGAGCAGAAGGATCTTCAGTAAGTCATCTCACCTAATCCCTTCTTAGTATTCACGTATAAGGAAAATAAGTCCCAGAAAAGCCAGGCGATTGGCCAGGCACCAGCTATGTCGTGACGAGGAGGATCTAAAGGCACAGTCTTCAGACTCCCAGGCCGGCGCTCGTCAGCCGTCCCCAGAGAGAGGTTCTGTAACAAGCCGGTCTCTCCTCCGTTATTTTCCGCTTAGCCAAATGTCAACCAGGAATTAAAATCCTGAAAGTGTAGAACGTTAGAGCCAGAAAGGACCGTAAAGACTACCCAGGCCAACCCACTTGCGTTACAGACGAGAAATGTGAGGTCCAAATGGCTTCTGATGTCCAGCTCCACGCAACGTCCTGTCTTACTGCTTCCCTTCTGAGTAGCTACAGACAAAATCTGACCGGAGACGTGTACTTCCTTCTTTGACACTCAGTGTGTGATAGGCCACAGATCACCAAAGCCAAAGTGAAACTAAACAGGACTGAATTCAGAAGATACTTGGTTGGTAACAGATGTACCCACCACGACTGTATCACAAAATAACCAAATTCTGCTGGGTTCTCAGCAGGCTCCCCTCGCAGACAGAGAGAAGGCCTCCGGACCTGCGCACGTGTAGGGGCAGTCACCCAGCCCTTGAATCTGTGAAAATGTAGCAATATTGTTTTGCTCAAGGCTTCTGCTCCACAAATCCGCCAGGAATCCGAATTAAAAGTGGCAGTACGTCACCAGATCTTTCACAGTTCCGTCACCCCCGAAGGACCCAGACCCTCCTCCCACGGTTTGGTGGACCATGCAAACCAGCTCCTAAACGTAGGCTACCTGGGTTCTTCTTCAGCAGCTCCACGGTTCGCTGGCTAGCCGCCTCTCTAGTGAGACGGAAAGCTCTCTGAAGGCAAGGGACCACTTCTTCTATTGAACACACACTACGTGCCACACTCTGCGCTTGGCACGACCAGATACGGCCCCTACCTTCAAGAACATTACAGAAGGATAAACGAAAGCATGTGCAAAACCAAGCGCAGCCACGGAGGTGTAAACAGGAAGCCCAGGAGCCCAGAAGACGAGGCGGAGGGCAAGCCGGGCGGGCGGGCCGCGTCCGCAAGGGCCAGGGCAGGAGCAGGTCGGCGGTGCTGGAACCTCGAGGGCCGGGCGGCGGGCGTGAGGCTGCGGCGGCGGGCCTGGCAGGCGACAAGGTGGCGGCCGGCAGCGGGCCCGCGCGCTCGGCGCCGGCCGGGTACGGCGGCCCGTTACGCAACCCGCGAGGACACGGGTTTGGGCGCCGCGGGCGAGGCTCCGGCCCCGACGGCCGCGGCGCCCCCCGCGCACCTGTGCGCCTCCGCAGCCGCCGAAGC